>NC_041334.1:32055004-32355004 GCF_004354835.1 Perca flavescens | reverse complement strand
CTGAAAACATGTCTTATATTTTAGATTCTTCAAAGTAGCCACCCTTTGCTTTTTTTGATAACTCTACAAACCCTTGGTGTTCTCTCACCTGAAATGGTTTTCACTTCACAGGTGTGCTTTGTCAGGGTTAATTAGTGGAATTTTTATTATTTTATTTATTATTTTTTATTCTTATTAATAAAAAAGCAAAGTGTTGCTACTTTGAAGAATCTAAAATATAAGACATGTTTTCAGTTATTTCACACTTTTTTGTTAAGTACATAATTCCATATGTGTTCATTCATAGTTTTGATGCCTTCAGTGAGAATCTACAATGTAAATAGTCATGAAAATGAAAAGGAAATAAACTGCCTGCAAGCTTCTCCTGCACTATACGGTAATTTCTCTACTATGCGACAGAAAGTCACGTGGTTATGACACAATCGTTAGCCTATTTTTACAAAAACGTCTACTACGGGGCCATAACGTGAGATACAAGGTAATGGAGCCTTTTATACATTGTCGTGTTAATTGTCGTGAGTAAGACAAGACCTTTTTACTAAATTCTTTACGGACTGAGGGGATGGAGAGTTTGATGAAGCCCTGGGATTGTAGGGTATGGCTGCACTGTTTAGGTTACATGTAAGTGGATAAACTGCGTCCAACAGATGAAGACAGTGAGCCGAAGCGTTTATGTCCAAAACATCCCCATAGTCCAGTAGAGGCAAGAAAGTGGCAGCAACGTTTCCCGGCATTAAAGGAGAAATAGGATTGGTTCCTAAAAAAAGAAGCCCAATTTTAATTTAAATTTCCTTAAAAGATGATCAATATAAAATTTGAAAGAAAGAAAGGCTTTCATCTATTGTGTTGCCTAAATATTTGCAGCTTGTCACAATCTCAATAGGGGTACCTTGTAATGCAGGGAAGAATAGCTGGCACCTTTTTTTGATAGAAAGAACATGGCCTTGGTTTTGTATGCATTTAACACTAGTCTGAGGTGAAACAGGTGCAACTGAACAATGCCAAATGCAGAATGCAGATGTTCAAATGCCAGGGCAACAGTGCTTGCACAACAATATGCAATGTTAATAGTTGCATAAAGATATACAGAGGCATTAATATTCTGACCCACATCATTTACATAAATAGTAGGGTGGGTCAGAGCTGGTTCCTCTTATGTAATTGGCCTGCCATCTCAGAAGTGAACCAGGGGCTGTCACGGCCCACCCTGAACCGGCGAATAGGAGCATGTTTATTCGTAAAATAACTAAAACTGTCATAAAAATATTTCTAAGCAAGTATAACCTCCCCAATTAATAAGCAATATTTATTATAAATACAGTCCCATTTAAAATGAATTAAATCATGAAGGAAGTCTTGCTCAACAAAGTTCACGCAATGTTGTTCTTTTATTCCATAAATCTACGTGGACTTTTAGCCTTAGCATTAGCTTTCAGCACGTAATCAGTTATGTAGCCCTCAAATTCATACCCCTTTTTTAAAAGTGGAAATGTGTTCTATAGACAGCGCATCTGAGTTTCCAACCAGCTAGCAATAATACGCTAGCATTAGTTGATGAAATCTGTTGGTACAGATGTCGTTTTGGCCTTCAAAAGCAAATAAATTTGAATTTCCTTCTGACAACTTTGTCTGAAATCAAAGACCAAATGTTTCAAAATGACTATACATTTAAATAATAAATCAGCCACCAATATTGTTGTTAACTGCATATGTGCCATGCTGAAATGAAAGGTTAACAGGTGGAGCAACAGTAACTAATTAGATGCAATGTTAATGTTGACTGCTGAACAGTCTCACTGGGATAAACAGAGTATGGCACAGGGGCATTTGGACAGTGGCTTTTGAACCCATCTTTACCAAATTTGATCTTACTCATGAACTGGCTTCCGTCAACAGCCTGTAACTTCACAGCTTATGGATTAATGGATGTCCTTTGGCCCCAAATACTTCCATTCTCAGAGGATTTCACATTAAATTGAGTGTAAATTGGTTTGGGGCATTACAATGCTGCTCATGAAATCTGTATTACACTTTGTAGGCTCAAATTCACATTCTCATATTTTGCCAACAACCTCGTCCAGTTGTTGCTGTCTCTTTGTCCAGCTGTGTAGAAATGTATCTTGCCATTCCACACTGATTACAAGCCAGCCCACGTTTGACCACCATTAGTTGATTGCGGTATGTATCTTTGGTAGGGGTCAACTTTAATTATCACACTGTAGTGATATTTTACAGATAAGGTATGTTACTTGTGCTTACTCACTGACTAATGTCAAAAACAGAGCCCTGCTCCTCCTACACAGGCAACAATGTAGCTTTATGCCTCTCCTAATTTCGTAGAATCACATGCTGTTTTTTAACTTTTAGCATTGTTTTTATGTCAAAGTTGGCATTCCTGTAATATTAAAACATTCTTGTACAGCTATTTTCCAGCCCGACCTGAAAGGATGTGATTAACAATGAGGTGCCACAAGAGACGGATGAATTTTTCCACCATTTTGGCTCACTTGACACTATTTTTACTCCTCAGTACCTCAACACCAGATGCTTTGTTCTGCTTGTTTCTGGCATTTCTACACTTAATAGAGTGCAAGGGAGTTTTATATATTGATATATTTCCTTGATTCTTTTAAAGCCTGACATGTTTTACTTTAATATACATTAAATTGGATAAGGATGATTTATTTCTTGCTCAAAAGAAGAGGCGAGCTATTATTACAGGTATCGTGTAAATAAACTGTATGAGCTAAAGTGTAAATCACACTATTTCAAAATGTCTGGATTGGATTTTACTCTAGTAGATCATTGACCCCTCTAACACAACTACAAAAACAAGAAGTATTTTATAACAGTGCTGTGACTCAGGTTAAATTACCATCCAAACATTTGCCCAGAAGTATGGCAGATTATTAAAGTCCCATGGGCAACTCAAATGAGGTGAGGACAAACTCCAAACGAATGTGTGATGATATGACCTCAGTCTTGGGATGCTAGAGCTTAAACTGGATTGAAATGGAACCTTAGGGTGACCTATGTGGGAGTAAATGTGAAAAACAGGATAGCAAGAGCTGAGTATATCTAGTGTGAGCAATGCTGTTGGTTTGCTTGCCTTCCTTTGTGTGTGTGCAGGCTCGTGTAATAAGAAGGATGAAACTCCAGCAATATCGTTAACAGAGACTGGACATTTTTTTTAAATTGCATGGGCAGCCGAGCTAAACAGGCCATAGTGGAATATGAAAAATGACCCAAAGGCATTGTAATGTTTCTGTTGTCTAACATTTTTCATTTTAGTGTATTGCAAATGTCTTTAGACTTTAAGTATGGATGTGTATCAATAACTTCTTATATTTCTCAAAAGAGAAATACTGTCTACAGTACCCAATTTCCTTCATAGACTAGTGCCCTCACTTTAGTATTGACTGAGGAATGACTGTTTCCTGGGGATGTAATCTAAAGGAATCCTAGCCATCTGACATGGGATATTTCCTCTACCTCTGAAGCCATCCATTCCTTAACAGAAACGTACACAGAAGAAGAGGCCCAGAATGGCCAAAAGCCCATCAACAGCAAGGAGTAGGCTATGTAACACATTCAGTATTTTCGGCACAGATCTTCATTAAGAAAATACTATGGAGAAGATACAAACAAGAGGACCTTGATAGAGCCAGAACATGAATAAGTGTCCAAGTGAAGTCTACAGCATCTGTAGTTGTTTATATCTGTTTATCATTTGTCCTCTGGATATTCCTCCCTAGCAGAATAGTAAGTGCATTCACTGCTGACTAGCAGGTTTTCAGTGTTGGACTTTTTAACAAACACAAGGCCCTAACCTAGAGTCAAACCTGTTACTTTTTCAGATACCTTGCTAAACAAGCAAACAGACAGATGGTTGAAAACTTAGGCTACTGCCAATATTGTTGGACATAATTACACACTAATCTAGCATTATGTCTTTGATCCTAACAGGGTTATGTTGGAATGAAATCATGTTTTTTTTTTTTTACAATACCAGGGCTAGCAATCCTGCAGTACAGGGACAATGTTGCTCCTTTATTTCCATATCGTTGCAATGTACTTATAGCTGTAGTCTTTAAGCATAATGTCAGCTATGTAGCCATCAAATGCATACCCTTTTTCAAACGAGAAAAAGTGAGCTGGAGACAGAAGTTCTGTGTTTTCAAACAGCTAACATTAATAAGCTAGCATTAGCTGATTAAATCTGCTGGGCCAGTTGTCATTTTAGCCCACAAAATCCACCGTCATCAACATGCCATATATGACCATTCCTGTAGAGTGAGACATCTATCATCTTACTCCCTGCTGTTAAAACATGGAAATTAATTTGTTGTTTTGATTACCCATATTTCTTCTGAAATACGCTAGATTTTCAAATCAGTTTAGTATCTCAACAAAAACAACATATGACAACAAAGAAGGTCCAAAAGGACACAGCCACTAGATGCCACTAGAATTTCTAGAATTAGACATATTCCTTCAGTTTCTTCCCTACATTCACAGAGTCAGACCACATTCTAGCAAGCAGGCTCCACAAATTAAAATTCAGATTTTCCCAACTTGGCATGTTCAAATGATTTGATTGGGTGATTATGCAAACACAGCAATTCTCACTTACCCACAATAAGACAAAAAATATAGCTAAGTCATAATGCAGCTCTATTTGCAGCATCTTTCTGGCTGTAAATTCAGTGCAAGTACTATGGTAATTCTTAATAGAAACAAATGCACAAATAGGACCTATACACATGCATTAATGGAGAGATGTCAGAGGGGGCTGGCCATGTGGGTTTGGTATCTTGATCAAGGGCACCTTGGCAGTGCCCAAGAGGTGGACTGGCACCTCTACGTATACTTGGTCCGTACGGGGACTTGAACTGGTGATCGTCCGGTCCCAAGCAGAATGAGCAACAGAATATATGCTGTGCTTCACATTCTGTTTGAGAAGAGCCTGAATTGATTATGGAGGTGCTTCAAACAAGCATCTGCTTACGGAGTCAATAATGTGAGGCCAGACAAAACTAACATGAAATTGCTCACTTCTTATTTCCCTTTATGTGTAAACAGTCTGCATTTGAAAGGATGTATTGCTTGAAGCAACACATAAACAAGAGTGGCTTTTGAAAAATTTGATTGAGACGAGTGAAACAGACCCTCTGTTTGGTGACTGCAATGGAATTAGTCCAGGTGACAGTTTTGAAGTATTTTTTTTCTATTGTTGGAATTGTACAGCATGGGTGACCACAACGTTGGAATTGTACAGCATGGGTAACCACAACATTTTTACCTTTTTCATTTAAACCACCTATGTGTTATTGCAGGTCTTCCTTGTGGTAAAGATGTCCCCCCTCACATCCAGCTGGGGTCCTAGTGCACACTGCTATGCGCCTTTTAGCTATAGTGAGCTGCTTGGCTCCTTTTGGTCCCAGAGGACACATTTACACAGTGGCCCTGCCAGCAGGACCCGGGCCAGCCTATTCTACAAGCCCTGACAGCCATTAAATAGAGTCCTTGACCACAGAACACTAAACTATAGCTAATATGACAAAGGGGTAGATGGAGAAGAAGAGAAACAGATCTCACTGTACAGTGATGTGTGGAAGATCCAGGCTCTGTAACTTAAACTGTGGTACAGTGCATACAGTTTTCAGATCAAGTGTCAATCAATAGGCCACAAAGGGTCATATGGGAGACAGGCAAACTGGTTCTTTTACACCAAAAGAATATTTTTGCATTTCCCCTTCCTTATACATTGTTTAATATATCATGTGATGACTTCATTTGATGTACAAAGAGACAATGTCACTTTCACATGCATGGGGAACGTCATATGTTCATGCATGAAAACCAACATGTGGTGAAAAAGCACATATGCTTTGGATTAACATGTGGGTCCTCATATGTGAGTTAGCCTATACTACCCTTAATCTTATTAAGCATGTCACTTTGGTACTACGTGAAACAGCTGGAAAGAAAGAATTTGAGGATCGTTTTCAATGAGGAATTTTACATAAATATATGTTTTCAGCGGAGGCATAATCTTACTCCTCCTCATTCCCATCTTTTCTTATACACTTAGTTTCTCACTCCAGCTGTGCTGTGCACATACACAAAGTCAGGTGGTAAAAGGGGTCACAACATCTTTTTTTCACTTTCTCTTGCAGCTGTGACTGATTAGGTCATCATGCTGTCTTTTTCTTAAGCAAGGGGTGCCTATTGACCTGATGAGGAAACATGCTGGGGTCAGGGTAACACTGCAAAGGGATGACATCAGGACCCTGAGAAACAAGATCACTACTAATATCATTATAACAGCAAGTCAGACTGGGAGATGTGGACTGCAAACATCCCACCACAGCTAGCTATGCCCCCAATAGTGCCCTCCACCCTCCAACCCTACCCAATGCATCCCCTGCCCTTCACCAATTGCACTTAATATAATCATTTTATGAAAAAATACATGCTCTTCTACAATGTTTTAGTGGAGGGAGAATGACTCACTTAGCACAGTCTTCTGTAAGCAAAGGAGTTTGTGGAATCACCAAGAGCCTTTCCGGACTCAGAGAGCTATTGAGTTTGGGTCCCCTTAGTGTGTGGCATACATCATGTCACACTAGTATCCAGGCTATGCTAAATTACACCACTGATGACTTTTCATCCTCCTCCATTCAATCTGGGGTCTGATTTAATTTGGTCTCTGGCATGAAGTCTATTGTTGCCATTCCACAGAGAGCCAAAGAATCTGGGAAGCATTCTAAATTTTGGAGGGACCTGCTGACAGCTGCTGTACAACTTGGGCAGAGTCCAGACCCCTATCTCGTGGTCTGAGAAAGCTCCTCCAATGCCATTATTGCACTTCAGATGTTGAGTGTTGTTTTCACTCAGCGCTCACCCAACGTAAACTTGCAGGACCATCCGTAACGTTAATTTACATAATTGCCTCCATTCCCTGGAAAAGCTCTCCTCACCTGTTGTCTGCTGTCGCCAATTAGAAGAGTGAGGGCATGTGACATAGCTTGACGTTTGACCATGTGTGCCCATCTGTGCCCATCTGTTTGTGTTGCTGTATGGTTGTACGTGTATGCCTGCAGGTATGAGGGAGCCATGTGTCTCTGGACCCAATTACTGCTGGTCCCAAGTGGTCCCATGCTGAAAGATTTAATAGGTCTGCAGCCACAGAAATCATACTTTGTCCCCCAGTGAAACATTTGCTGCAGGACTCACTTATTACACAACACGTATTATGCGCACACACACACACACACACACACACACACACACACACAAACACACACACACACACACACACACACACACACACACATCCAACAGATAAGGGAATATCCTCATAGCATTGACTGAGAATTATGCTCAAACTTGTTCTGGGCATGATTGGCTATTAAAACCGTTCAACTTGCTGCTGTGCTGTAAGAACAAATGCTCTCAGGTAATTATTCCGAAATCACACAACTAAAAGTTCCCATGAAATCACAAAAGATTGTATACGATTTACCAAGCCATTATGTCTCACAAGAAAGGCTGAAAACTTTAAAACAGACAGTGTAGACATGTGGGTTGGTTTTTCACATACTTGTGAAACTGACATTATTACTGTAATGGCTTAATAGAGTTACAATATCTAATGTGTCAAGCTTTTTTTTTAGCTTTTTTACTTTGTGTTTAGTTTTAATTACCAATAAAAAAATTGATAAAACACAGGCATTTTTTTGTAATTTGTGATTAAAATGCATCTTCTTGTTTCAATTCAATATTACTTTTGTTTTCCACCTGTTTTCTCTGGCATCCATTGTGTACTTTTCATTGTGTGTTGAGCAACACCACAACACAACTGGCTTCAAGTGGCTAAATGATATAAACTGCTTGCATCCTTTCTAATTCACTAAACATGGATGTTGCCTTGTAATGAAGACAAGTTAACGGGACCATGAAAGTCTGCCCGGGTGAGGGCTGGGAGACAGAGTAAAACGAGATTTTGAAAGCTCCACAGTTAAAAGTGTATCTCTTTGAAATCCCAAGCCAGTTTTTGCTACTTCATTCAAGCATTCTGCTCCCTAACGGCCTATTATCTGATCTGGAGGGGAAGTAAAGTTTACACTGCTGATAGCTGCTCTGAATGATAATGCCTGCGCACAACTCAGGAAGGGTGACTCTGATGACCTCAATGACCATCCACTGAGAACACACACACACACACACACACACACACACACACACACACACACACACACACACACACACACACACACACACACACACACACACACAGAGCTGTAGTGACTGCTCCATTGAGAAACATGGAAAAAAATGTCAGTTCAGTGAAGATGGTGGCCACATGCTGCAGTTAAAGGCGGAGGAGTCCCTTTTCAAAGCATTCTCATTGCCACATGTCGGTGCTGGCTAAATGGAGTCAAATAGCCATTCATTGAGAAACTTTAAATAGTTATTCTTAGTTTGAAATGAAGGGTGTCTGTAACAACTATACTGTACGGTGACTACGACAACACATTTAGAAGTTAAAGGGTAATACCTTTTTTTTCAACTTGGGCCCCATTTCCCCAAGCATTTGTGTCTAATAGACTGATGTGTTTCACTCTCCACACCGCTGTCTTCCAACAAAAAGTCACATCCTGAGATCGATAATGTTGTCAGACACTTTTAGTAACAATCTGAGCCTGTCAGTACCAAAACTTTTTTTTATTGGACAAAAAGCAAGGCTCCACAACTGCCCCGTTAGGTTACATTGTAGCTCGCTTCACGCCGGCTCGTTATTACGATCTCACTCAATACTGGACCAAATTCAAAGATTTTTGGTCACATCAGTCTATTAGACATATGCATGGGGAAATGGGGCCCAGGTCTACTTAAGGTTGTAGTCGCTGCACATCAAAACATTGCTTAAGGGCAATTTCTCCCAACTGTTTTTACGTACGTACATAAAAAAAACATTTATGGAGAGTTCTGAGAAAGGAGACTTATTGTGAATGAAAGGTTGTGTAACAGTAAAGGGGTTTGCGACCTACAGCTGCCCATGTTGATTTTTTAGTTGTACCCTGAGGAAGAATTTCCAAATAACAAGAAGAACATAGGAAGAAAACCAGCTCCTGTGCAAAGGTGAGCAGATTTGGGAGTTCATAAGTGATCACATAGGTTATTCTAAAGTGTGTGTGTGCGTGTGCGTGTGTGTGTGTGTGTGTGTGTGTGTGTGTGTGTGTGTGTGTAGTTCATTACTGTATAACTGCAGAAAATGGTAACATTTCAATTACCTTAGGAGCATACCTAATTAGTCCATCATACTAGAAAATAAGTGCTAACTGGTGCAAATTGCAGGGTGGCCCATAGATGTATAGTTGCTGATGTTGGTTTTGGTAACAGTAAAAGTTATGATTATAAGACTTGGTGTGACATTTATTGAAATGATGTTCTCTCTAAAAAATGATTATGACTCTTTGCAACACCACAGGCCTGCACATGTAATGACCATAATGACAGAGGCAACAGAGCTCTTTGGCCTGTCTTTGCTCAGTAAGGATCCTGAGGGCAAACCTCCTAATCACTTTATATTTTTGGATACTGCAGGCCTTAAATATGAGGCTTTTGTTCTAGGTATGCACCTGCAAATCCAAATTAGCCTCCTAAATGGTGGTGCATGTTTTGTTATTTTTGATTGTACACAACAAATGAGCTGTAAGGTCATGTGCCAGCTGTTATCATTTATCACCACATACGGTCTTGTGGGGAAACATCCACAGACGCCTGAAATGATGTGGGTTTGAGTGGAGTGATGACATGGAGGTCAACTGAGTACAACTCAGGACAGAGATGTTGGTGATGTTCATGCACTGCAAACATTTTCTAATTATTTAGTTCTAGTCTTTAAAATGTTTGGGAGGTGAGATCAGTTTCACTTTTCAGTTATCTCTTTTAGAGATGACTGACCATCATTTCAAGAAAATAATGATAATAATAATTAGCTTGTTTTATTGGAAAAATATAACCTTAATAATAAATAAATAATAATAAATCTAAATAAGTCTTATGTATGAGATCAGGCCACTTATTTCTACATCATGTATTATGGTTTGGTTTATGTATCATATGTCATAGCTTCAAATTAATCTGAAAATTGATTACTCTTATTCATAAATGTTCTTAGTGTAATATGAAATATATTTTGGTCATGTTCTACAGCTATTCATATTACTGTTTTTCATTTATCAGACTGTGAGTTAGGGAACAGGTCCAATCTTATCTTCAAGACATTACTCATAATGTTTTTACGATGACGAGATCTTAATGTGGTAACATTAGGCTACATTCATATTTTCAGGCCCACATTAGGCTATACCAGCATACTGCTCACACATTGGGGCAACGGATTTGTGTTTGAGCTGAGCAATTACTGTATTTAAGTCTTTGTCCATTGGTGGTGAGTAGCTAAATGACGCTAAATTTGACTAGGGGACTGTAGACTTAAACTGTAAAATTATTTGCAGTCTATATTGTACTGATGTAGAAGCATAGACTGTTGCAATATAGAGTGGCAGCATTGACCGACATATTGCTGCAACAGCCTTTCAGTTAATAAATGAGAAAATCTAGTCTAGAAATCTAGACACACCCTAGCGGCAGCAAATTTAATTTGCAGCCATGTGGGTCTAGGCACTCTCCGTTGACTTGCTAGCTGGAAAAAACATATACAGTATATAAACTGGACGAACAGATCCCATTGCTCTGGAAGGAGACTAGTGAAGGATATTAGAAGCACTTTTCTGGAGAGTGCTAGGGGTTACTGCGCAGCCTCCAAATGTGCTTGAAGATCTAGATGTGACGTGAGCAATCTGTCTGAAAGTTGTAAGTCTTCTGGTAGCTGTACCAAGAGAAATCTCAATCATTCCGAATCTAGCAGAGATGGAGAGCGTAGGTATATGTAAGGAGATAACATAGGCTCAGGCTAATTATTGATCACTAAAATGCTAGTTAACATTAGTAATTAAACTTAAACAGCTAATGTAAGTAGAAACTGCCTGTGAGCTTCTCCTGTACTATACGGTAATTCCTCTACTATGCGACAGTAAATCGCGTGGTTATGACACAATCGTTAGCCTATTTTTACAAAAACGTCTGCTATGGAGCCATAACATGAGATACAAGGTAATGGAGCCATTTATACATTGTTGTGTTTCTTTAGAAATAAACAATGGACAAATATAGTCTTTAAACGCTTGAGATGTAAAGTTATTCGCTGTCAAAGTGACGCCAAAATGAATGGCAGTCAATGGGATGCTAACGAGGGGTGAGTGCTTGTTAGCATCAAAATGGCGCCATAGGAGCTACGCTCGCCAGACACTTGCTTACCCCCTTAGGAAAAACCAAACTCTAGTCAGGCCAATCACATCGTGTATAGAGTCAGTGTGCGGGCTTATGGCTGCTGCTGCTGCTGGGAACAGCGGTCTTCTGGAAGACTTGCTGAGTTAAGTTTTTCTTTGAGAAAAGAACCGCCCTGAAATCATTCTTAAAAAATTAAGATGTGTTCGGAGTTTTGCCGACCGGATACGGCAAAAGTTTGATCTATCAACTAGCTCTGCTACCTTCTTCGTTGCTCTGCCTGGTTGTAGCGCTATCCTATTGCGTGCAGAGGGAATTTGAAAGACAACCATTTATCCCGCCCCTCAGATTGAGCCCTTTCAATGGTGAGTTCCAACATCAAGATGTTGGGTCTGGCTTGTCATTTACCAATTACATTGGTTGGTACATTAATGGGACTCACCCACCTCAGAGTCAATAATGTATTTATTACTGTACACCCCTACATTATGAGGACGACTAACGTTAGGCTATATTATTATAAGTCAGTTTCTGATGAGTTATTTTCTTCTTCATGTAACAATTGAGTGACTGAAATGTTTATGTTTTCTGTGATATAGTAACATTAACGTTATGTTAATTTATCAGGTCTAGCTAGCTAAGTTGTCTGTAACTTTAATGTTGCTAGGCTAGCGTTAGCGACTTTCTAATCGTGTCTCCAAATTGTTCATTAAGCTCAAGTTAACCTACAGGACCTTTCTGTTGGCTTATATTGCATGCTTTGCTCACCCAACATCTTAATGCTGTGGCAGAAATGGACAAGACAGAGTCATCTTCTGTAAGTGGTCAAGAAATGTGAAATGTTGCGTTAGAGGGTGGGTTAGCCCAAAAACAGTCAGATACAATCTTTCTGTGATCAGAACAGAGGCAAGGACTTGACTGTAAACAGTTTTAATCAATATCTTTGAACTTTAACCATTTTCGTTATACTGAACTATTTTAAGGATGAACATTAACCAGTGTATCTTAGGTAAACTTCAAATAAAGGACATAACGTTACCGCCACAGTAAGTGGTTCTAGCTAGTTTAAGGGTTAGCTTAGCGTAAGGTTCTAGCTCAGTTAAACCACATAGCCTAGATATTTATAAATTATACCAAAGCTGAAATCTTTGGAAACCAAATAGCTGAATTCACACAAAAATATGTTAGATATTTGATTTATTTAGATGATTATCTTATTTTATGAATTGTCTTTATTTTACGGTAATTTTTCAAGAAACTGGTGTTGCTAAAGTAGTGCTAATATAATCAGAGTAGTTTCATGGAACATGTTATAGCAGGAAAAGCACAGGTGCAATTAATAACATTAATTGATGGCTCCATTCCATTTAGAATGTTCATTTGGTATTGTGCATGTTCACTCACCAGCCTGTCTTACTGTACTTAATTGGCCTATCGGCCAATAACCTCCTTTTTTACATAAACACAAAATCAGTATCCTTTTGATATATTTTTATTATAACATTTATTTTAATAAAGTTAACCACGATGTGTACTAAGAGGGACATTTTGCAGTTGGAAAATAAACTTCTCAGTGGTCTCTGGTGGACAAAGCTGACACTGTTGCTAAACTACCTCAAACATATTTTTGTCCTGTTACTTATTGGACGACATATAATGATAATGATATGTCTGTGATGAGCTAATTTTCAATTTTGGTCTGGCTCTACCTATTTGAGATCTATTAGAAAAAGTTATTAGAACAAGTTGTTAGCTATTCTGTCTGTAGCTCTGTGTGTGTTGGGGTTTGCATGAATGGGGCAGGAGGCAGACTGGATAGCCCCCTCTTTGATCCTCCACATAACACAGGCACCTACAAAGGCTTCCATACAGTCTGTAGCATTGTTCTGCTGAGGAGACTATAGCTCATAAAACCATTACCATTATCCCTACACAATACCTTTTCCAGCACCTACTTAAGACCTCAAATCACTACTGTATATTGGCTACGCTGCTTGCCAGTTTACATTTTGTCGCTCTGTGATCCCATGAACTTCTAAGTATACAGCCATGCCCAGATTATCTTGCTTGTGGCCTCAGGGCAGGCATTTATTATATGGGCCCCACCTCACTGTCATAGTCACAGATGTGCTCTGCACACTGCCACTGCCCACCCCTCTAAAACCTGCCCAAAGCTATAGAAATGATTTGAGTATTACAGCAATTGTATGACAGTGCAAATATATAATTGAATCACACCATAAATATATACAACCTACTTCATGAAGTCAGTTATTTGAGAGACTTTATAGTCACTGTGAGTATGGATCCTGGTGTTAACTTATTAGAATTGTATACAACGGCCCAAAACGACTTGTAAACAACCCAGACACTGGTCATATCACATCATCCAAAGTGGACACGGGAGTGGCTTCACTAGCACCAGTGTACCTTGCCTGGCTGATCCCGCCCCTAGCTGGGTAGAAAGCTGGTGCACAGGCTTGCAGCGGAGCCCATCGCAGTTGACTCTTTGAGCAGCCCACCCATCTGCAGTATGCATGTTCGCCAGGGAATCCGCGAAGCGCTCACGTCCCAGCAGTGTACTTCACCGACCAGAAACCATCTACTCAAGAGTCGAGGATAATAAAATTGGATGTGGCAGGCGGACCGGAGGCGGAAAGCCCGGAGTGACCGGAGGAATACAACATTACTACAGGAATACAGGCTGCCGCTCTCCTCTGAACGTGGACAATCATGCATGTGCTCTTCTGGGGCTTGGGGTTCCTACTATTCCCTGATTTATTGTATGTAGTCGCATCTACGGGGAAATTGCTTTTGAATTCAAGCATAGGTAAAGTATGCCGCTCTGACAACCCCCTGCGTTTTCCCTGGTGGAGTTATTTTCTAACACTGAGGGCAGAGAATGAATGAGTTTTGAATTCAGCCAAGCACATGACTTGCAGCGCTTAGTAGATACCTAAAGTTCACTGACTGGTTATCATTTACTTGCAATGCTGTTAAACAACAGCTTTTTCAAGAAATTACTTTGATATGTAAATCGTAATCAATCGATTAACACATCTGGGCTCTTCGATTTGTACTAATGCTATTGCACTGCTACTTAATCCTTAATTGCATATTCTTCTTCTTCTATTCTTATTCCCCAGTAAAAGAGGAGATCGGCGCTTATGAGATTGTAACACCGGTGCGAGTGAATGAAGCCGGTGACAAGTTTCCAACCAGTGTGCACTTCAAGAGGAAAAGACGAAGTTTGGACGAGAGCCCCGACAATACTACGGATCACTGGGCCTCGCCAAATATCCACTACAGGATATCTGCTTTCGGACAGCATTATCACCTCAACCTCACGCTGGATTCTGGATTTCTCGCACCTCTCTACACTGTGACAGTACTTGGAGTGCCCCAAGGAGATAACATAACGGATTTTGCAACAGATGGGGATGTGGAGGAGGAGGACACGGAGTTAAGGCACTGCTTCTATAAAGGACTTGTAAATGCACAAGCAGAACACGCCGCGGTCATCAGTTTGTGCTCCGGACTGGTGAGTTTTACGCACGGTTAGACTCGTCGTGCATGTGATGACTTTACAACCGGTTGTTTTACTTTTCCACCATGGGTATTTAGGGGCCATTATTGCTGTATACAGGACTTGTAAACCAGAAAAACAAAAACATTTTGTAAACACATTGTCAGTGCAAACTTTGTGCGCAACCTGCCTTTTGTATTTATCGTGCAAAAAAACCCAAAAACGAAAGCATTCATACATTATACTTCTAAACATGTTTGTATTAAGGAAAGAATGAAAAACGGCATAATCCAGTAAATACTAAAAAGTTGTAAAATATATAAGTCACAATGAAGTAAAGCGGATTTAGATTATTATTTTTGTATTACTTTAAGACTGCATGACTTGTTAAAGCTTTTATTTGTAGTAGTATCATGTTGTGGGGTGCTTCCAGAGACTATTTACTCTCAAAATAGCGAACAACTGTGCTGACTTGAGAGAGTCCCAAGTCCATGGGCAATAGTCAAGTTTAATGAACAATACTCTAAATCTTACTTACATGCCTCTCTCTCGTCTCCCGGTTGTCGGTGACGTCTTTACGCACGATAGTACAGCGGGAGTACGGGTGGTACCGACGTCATCACAAATTGATCCCTCTCCCAGGAATAAGTTTTGGAGTGGAGCAAAAGTGGACTGATTTTATACATAAAAGCCACAGTGAGGTGACAGATATGAGTAAGACGTCGTTTTTTCCCCAAATGACAAATCAAATTAAAATGCTCTGAATGCTCTGTTCTGCAGCGAGCTTTAGGGGTAGAGCTGACATTTATGGAGCATATATTACTATTTATTTAAGACCTCTGAGGGCACATTTGTTCTAAAGCAGGCAATACTGCTGATGGCCACAATTTCTTTACAGCCTAAAATAATGTGATACTGGTTTTCTTGTAGGGAGATTCTCTTTTGCCTTGCCAACTCCCCAGGTCAATCAAAGTACAAGTCCTAATGAGAATAGTGTCTTGCTTAAGGGAATAAGGAAGAAATAAAGTGTCTTCTTGTGCCCCCTTGCTGAAGAACAATCCACCATGCTGCACATTTTTGCACATGCAGGAGAATGATAATTTTTTTCATATTATCAGGGATTACAAAAATGACTCATGCCAAACGTAATTGTGCAAAACTTGTATCAGTCCCCAGGGCTACCATGATGATTCCCCCCAGCCAACGTGCAACAAGCGAAATGTGCTTGGGTTGGCATATACCTTATCTGAAACATCATAGACCTCCAAGTTAGCCAGTCACACTAAACGTGCCATGTGAAATACAAATAACAAGGCTCTCAGCAAGCTTGCCAAGAACATACAGTCTCACTATTTTCCTGATAGGCATCACAAGTCTCATTATTATGGTTTTGGGACCATTCTTACATGCATGCAAATTCACTTATTTGACCTTTTTATAAAAGCCCTCGGGTCTCTGCATGAGCCCCATTGCACTGTTGCTTGCTATACATATTTTGTAATTAAAATATACATTGCATTAGTGTGGTATGGCGGCTCACTGATTTGCAAAAATATCTTTGAACTATATATTCCCCTTGGTCCTGTCTGTGTAGATTTAGCAAGTTCTTCTCCCCATGTTTGTATATGTTGTTGCTGTAAAGGATTAAGAATTTACGGAAAATAGATGGATGGAGACTAACTGGTATGCATTTTTTCTGCCATCCAGTTTGGCACTTTTAGGTCTCCAGAAGGGGAGTATTTTGTGGAGCCCCTACACAGCTATCAAGGAGAACACTATGAAGAGGAACACACAAAACCTCATATTGTATACAGGAAGAGTTCACCAAAGAAACAGACATCTGGGGAGAACTCATCTTGTGACACTTCAGGTATGGTCTATTACATGATGGGTATGCATGCATGCAATTTACACAGAAGATTGTCACAAATTAAACATGCATATAGATGACACAAAAATACATAGATGCAACCTTAATGCCTCTACACATATGCTTGCAAATACGCACATGTACGTGCAACCAGTGTTGATTTAGACCTTACCACTGAGGTGGCCAATCAGCTGACTTAAACATCTGTTCAAGTCAACCTCCATCTAGTGTCCCATTTCTAGCTAACCAGCACACCGCTGCTTCTGATCATGGACCTACCAAGAGCTGTATGTGTAAAAACAAAACAAAAAACAATTGTGTATGCAATTGGTTCATGTGTTTTCATGGGATACTTGTTGATTGTGAGTAGAAAAATTTGTCATTTGCATGTCTGTATGTGCATGCATTATGTGACCTTTAAATTGTATTCCACAGAATAAGCAGGCATAATCCCTGCGATACCCCCAAAGTCTCATCATTTCATTCATAGTCATATCAGTTGTAACAGGAGCCGATTACGTAATAGTAACTGAGCTTATTGAGCTATTACAATAATTGTAGCATGGTACTAAAACAAAGACACCTTTTAATTTTGTCTGGTTATTGAGTTATATTTTGAAAGGCAAATATTTAAAAGAAGAAAATTGCTCTGTGGAGCTGGATACTTTACTGTAAAGTCCTAGAAAAAAAAATAATGAGGAAAGGAAAAGTTCTGGAAAACTGATGAAATAGTGTACTTTTTAACTATTCAGTTGTTCTTTGCTATCTGTTGTGATATGGTAATGAAATGGCACTATGTAATTTAGATTTTTTTTTCATGAGTAGGCTACAAATGATGGAATTAAAGAAAACATATAGTGTGAATCTATCTTGGCTGACATATTATGTTATAGCCTGCACTGTGCAGCGCCTAGAGTGCAGCACGGTAGTAAAGGAAGCTTTCCAACTCTCACACAGGAAAAATCATTTGGAAGTTTGTATCTTGTATCTTGTATCTTTCCATCTCAGTTTACTGGCTGAACTTCCTGTTGACTCTTGTACTTCCTCTTCTTCTTTGATAAGAAAGTTAGGTCGACCCACTGCCGTGAACAAGCAGTGTAAATTTGTATAGTAGAAAGTCATGCCACTTGAAACTGTCAAATAATCAAAACTAAGAAAATAAATCTGGAAATATTTTCTCTTTGTTTGCTGGACATCCTTTGCAGATGTTTGGTTTCACTGTGCATATAAATGTTTTGTGTGTGTGTGTATATATATATATGTGTGTGTGTGTGTGTGTGTGTGTGTGTGTGCTCTTGTACTTGTAATATGTGTGTATGTGTGTGATATCATAGCCCGAAGGAAAATACATTTGACTAAGAGCCATTTTATCCTTGTACAAAGTTCCAAGGTTTGAAGTAGAGCAAATTGTTCTTTTTCGATTATAAATCATGTATACTGAAAGCAGATCCACTAATATGATGTAGTCCAGCTCATTGTTATTTAGGTGGGGATGTATGGCTGGTGGTCCAGTAAGATTTATCTGCATGACATGAGAAACAAGACTGGCATTCAGCAATTTTGGTGCTATGTCATGATTCAAATCAGAATTAATTCCCCTCAATGTAAGAGGTTTTTCTGCCCAGTTGTGGAACTGCCTTTTTTTGGTGTGTGCACTGCAGTTTGTGCTCCATCATTTTATGGCTGGGTGCCAGGTTTACCTAGTCTGAACTCTTTGCCCTCCTCTCTTCTCTCTTCTGAAAAAGAAGGGAGAGAGAGAAAAAGGCATTCCAGGCAGCGTTCATTTGTCAACCCACTCTTTGAGCAACAATAAACAAAAGAGAGAAAGAGGCAGCAACATATTTTAACAATACCCACTTCCAGACAGCAAATTTACCTCATTTATCTCCACCTTTAAATGCATAAACCACCACTTTAGCTTCATTGTAAACACATTGTCACGACAAACAAACAATTGATCCATACCTTGTCGGTTTTTCTGACTGAATGTATTTCCCATCATCCCTCCATCTTTGTATATTTACTCATACTTAATTCCTTCTGACGTCTCTCTCCAGGACACAAACACAGACATAAGAGACACAAGCTTAAGAGAAGGCCAGTGGCTGGGCTGACCACTATATCCAATGCAGCCCCTGTGATCAGTGCTGGTATATTTAATGACTTGGGGTCACTGACTGCTGGCCTTGCCAGCGATGCTTTGCTCAGATCGGAGAGCGGCAGTGCTACTGCTAGACCATCAAATGATAGCAGCGGTGACTCAGGACCTCACAGGAGATCAAAGCGCTTCCTCTCCTACCCGCGCTTTGTTGAAGTCATGCTGGTGGCCGACAGCAAAATGGTGGAACATCACGGCAGCAACCTACAGCACTACATACTCACATTAATGTCCATAGTAAGTTCTATCTTCATGGCTGCTTGTAGAGAATGTTTGGGTGGTGGAGGCAGTTGGCTGGGAGATGGAAGTGTGTTAATGTGTCTGTATACTATGCATGTATATGGCCAGAAAGTAGCTACATGTGTGCATATTTGTTCACTAAATGTATATGTACCTGTGCTGCAAGTCAGTCAGGTGGCCTTTGGAGGAGGGCCATGGAAAGGAAAAGGGCAGCCTAGGGCAGGGGTAAACACCACTTTCAAACGGCCAGGGGGACGAGAGGGCAACTTGAGGTAGAGCCTGCCTGCTTTGATGAATGTTAAAAATAAGCTCAGGTATGTCACATAGACTGCATACTCTTGGCCACTTCAAATACTAGCTTCCACAGGTGTCTGGGGCCGACAGTCCTCAGGGGGAGTCTGAGATGACCTATATTCTGTTCTTGGCAAAGCTAACAGTACTTTCTCAACAGGGGCTCAGGCCACTTGATCTTCCAATCAACCAAATTCCTGTTAGTTGCTTGAAACTGCAGGAAGGCAGTCCATGTTACATTACAGTTACCAGTAAATATACTGTGTCACATTTCAATTGGTTTAAGTGAATGAAGATATTGTAACATATTGGTTCTAATATTAAAACTAGTCTTGTCTTGATTGAGCTCATGTTTTGTTTCCTTTATTCAGGTATCTTCTATCTACAAGGACCCTAGCATTGGCAACCTGATTAACATTGTGATTGTAAAGTTAGTCATAATAAACAACGAGCTGGTAAGATTGCTAAATGTGTTTTAATCTCCATACTTACACACTTACAACATGTATGTGGTGTACATACTAATCAATAAATTATACCTTTGATTATTTCTTTATGTTTGTTCTCAGGATGGTCCCGTCATTTCATTTAATGCACAGACCACTTTAAAGAACTTCTGCATTTGGCAGCAGAGCCAGAACATTCTGGATGATAACCACCATTCCCATCACGACACTGCCATCCTAATCACCAGGTGCGAGAAATGTATCACCTTATCAAATTCCTTGCTGCATACAGTTCAGTCAGGAACACTCTCGTCATAGATGTAACCATTTATTGCAACAAAAGGAAATACAGTTATGCTTGGCACCGATGGCTCCGCTCTTGATAATGCTCCCTGGACCAGCCAAGCAGCATGCTAAGCTGAACCAGGGAGCGCTATGCAGAAACCCCCCTGGGTATAAAAGAGTGATCCAAAAGAAAGACGTTGAAAAGCATTTTAAACTTTGAGTCATGTTAGGACTCTGAAGTAGAAAGGTGGAGGCTGGGGTGGTGGAGGCAAAGCGTTGCCAGCAGCAGTGAGTGAGTGAAGCAGCGTCAGTGTAACAGGGATCAGTGAACTAACGCTAAGCTTAATTATATACTTTGAACAAGTTTTAGGTAAATATCCCATGAACCAAATCACATTGTAATGAGTATACATTATTGGAGAACCAGCTGCATCAAAGACATAGATGAAATGGGGTCCAGATGCCTGATGAATGTAACTTCTGTTTACCTAAATAAGGAGGATCCCCTGAAGGTTGGGAAAGTGTTCTTCTTTTCTACAGTGCCATTGACTATGACCCATTATCTGTGTCTTCACCACAGGCAGGACATCTGCAGAGCACGGGATAAGTGTGACACCTTAGGTAAGCAGATTTCTTTTTATAGACTTACAACCATAAACTAATATATACTCTACTTCATGTGTTGATGGTGGTATGATCATGATGGAAAATTAGGAAAACTGAAGTTTTTTTTATGTATTTAAGGACTTGCAGAGTTGGGGACGGTGTGTGATCCATACAGGAGTTGCAGCATCAGCGAGGACAATGGTCTCAGCACCGCATTCACCATCGCCCATGAACTTGGCCATGTGTAAGCACAGCATGTTTCCACTGATTGTTTACCTCAAGTACTGTTATCACCTCAAGTAAGTTGCTTCAGTGAGACACTGGTGGAGCTTTAAAAGTATTTCTAGGAATCAACGCATGCCTTACCAGCAGATGGGGATCAAGGGATCTTGCATACGTGGACAATACAACAGCTGTACATTCCTTTTTGTTTTCGGTGTGTTTCTGATCATATCTCCTAATTTTTCCTGCCTTTCATTTTGAGAGAAAAGAGAAAAGAGTCTGTAAATTGGATTCTCAGAATTTAAGTAAAACCTGCCCTTCAGCACACTGCATTTTCCAACGTCCCGAGTCAGCCAGAGCTGGGGGGGGGGTGGGTTAGCCTTCTACAGTGGAGACTGTTACAGACCTTAACAGCCCTCATCATCTCTAACAAATGCTCCTTCTAACCACTAAACAAAAGGTGTGATTGTTCAATTCCACGTTTATCCGCATCAAGCGGTGACAGCATGCTTGACGACTGCTTAGCCCCAGAGCTCAGTGTTATATGGTACCTGTCAGGTGGGGAGCTGAGTAGCTCAGGGGGAAGGCTGCGGGCAGTGTGGTGCTGTACCTGTCCACCACCAACCAGGCTCTATGTATTCACCATGCAGGAGCTTAATTGCTTCTCTTGGGCTCTGATTTTCACATTAATTGCTTTCTGCTATGTCTTTTGCCCAGTGTTCATATCATTTAATATTGTGCTGGTTTCATTCCAAACTCCCCACAAGTAGGAAATAAATAAATAAATAAATATTTCCAGCTGCAACCTTGAATGGGTTTTCCAAAGCCAATATCACAGTGACAGCGGAGATATACAATCAATGTTTAGATTTAAAATGTGCACGAACAAATGACACACACACACACAAAAAATTGTGAAACACTTAAAACATTATTGTCCCAGTCAGAAGCAATATAGAGACATGCATCACCATCATACTGGCTTTTGTTACATTTATCTCAGCCAAGCAGTGGTCTTACAGAGACGTGCATCTGCGTGATTTATTACTCGAAATTACATTTCTCTTGGTAATGTCATATATTTTATGATACCTGAAAATTGCTTTTCTGTTATCTCTCTGCTAGGTTCAACATGCCTCATGACGACAGTAACAAATGTAAGGAGGATGGAGTTAAAATTCAGCAACATGTGATGGCTCCCACACTTAACTACAACACAAACCCTTGGATGTGGTCCAAGTGTAGCAGGAAGTACATCACAGAGTTCCTTGAGTATGTCATACTCTTTTCTTCAAGATTATTCCAAACATGCATGGGGATAAGATCATGTAGATAATGCTCTGTTTCTGTTGAAAAGTTTTTGAACAACTCAAACAGCATGAAATCAAATGGTATGTAGTAAAGTAAAAATCACTGTACATTTGAACTATTTTTAAAATTTATTTTCAGTTTAAAGCTCTGGCCAAATATCCTTTAAAGATTAAGATTAAAACTGTATTTATAACTATCACATAGATTTCAGAAATATGTTTCCTTAAACATACAAACACACACACAGAGTGCATTTTGTCCCCACTTTTGGCAGAAACAGACAAATTTGTAGGCCTAAATGCAAAATAAACTGTCGTCATTTCTCAAGGCTGTTGCAGCCTCTAGACTCTTCATTTCCTAAGGCTCCTCAACCCGCTGAGAGAAAACAGGGAACTACTACTGTAGTAGAGAGTAAATGGTATAGCATCTGGCATCTGTCCAAAATCCCTTTCCTTACCCCCAACTATCTAAAGTTCTCTCTGCATCCCTAACTCTTGAGATCCCCCCTTCTAACTACATATAGCTGATTGAATATAAACAGAAACCTGTCAAGATACTGTAGGGGTTGTATATATGTACAGAAAAATGACATCTCCAGCTGTACTGAGTGTGTTTTCTGTTTGTTTGTGTCTCTTGTTTTTTTTCCCCTTTTTTCTTTAAGTCATTTTATTTGTATTTCTTAATAGCACAGGATATGGTGAGTGCTTGCTCGACGAGCCCGTTTCTAGGCCATACAGTCTCTCGCAGCAGCTGCCTGGACGGATATACAATGTCAATAAACAGTGTGAATTGATATTTGGGCAGGGAACGCAGGTGTGCCCTTATATGGTAAGTGGAGTCGGCGTGCAAATCTAAACTGTCATGTTGCACATGTGGGTCTCTGAGGGAAGCCTCCTGTGTTATGCTCATGTGCTGCAGAGGTTCTCAGCTGCATTTGAAGCCTTTAAAGTCACTCACTGTATTTAACAACATACTAATAGTTCTTTCTGAGATACAAGCAAACAAAATCTAATGTAATGCATGTATAAGAAGTGATGATGTCAGCACCTACATACATTCTAGGGGTGGGAATCACCAGAGGCCTCACGATACGATATCATCACGATACTTACGTCACGATATGATATTATTGCAATTTTAAAGATATTGCAATATTCTGCGATATATTGCAATTTATTACCTTTTTTCCAACTTCAAATTTTTCCCAATTTCAAATGATGTCCCCAAAAGGAAACTTTGTCAACATCTGTTTTATCTAAAAAGATACATTTCTCCGTTTGTTCATCTCACGTCACTTTTATTGCTGCAAAATGGGATTGTCAAGCAGACAAACTGACCAACACATATATATAATAAAAGATCAATACTTGGCGTCTGTGTATCGATACAGTATTGCCACGGAAAATATTGCGATACTATGCTGTATTGATTTTTCCCCCCACCCCTAATACATTCTGTTAATAACTCCTTAAAACATGAATATGAAAAAAGGCGGAATCGGGCGAGAATCATCACATCAAACCATCCAGATACTGTATATTTGTCTCAAAAGTAGGTTTGACACCCTAAAGCACTGTGGAAACGTTTTTTTGGCTCATGCTATCTTGCTAGACAGAAAGATATTGTAAGCCACTGGCTGAGAAAGACCTGGCAAATGAGATGGCTGAAACAGCAAACTCACTGTATGGAGTCACATTCTGGCATAATGTTTTATAATGTGCTATAAATTGGATGTCTGCCATATGGAATCCATGTATTAACAGAGTTGTCTACAGTGAGGTTATTAACAAGATATTTATGTGCCCTGTCTTTCTGATTGTCTAACTCTTTCTGTGTGTGTGTGTGTGTGTGTGTGTGTGTGTGTGTGTGTGTGTGTGTGTGTGTGTGTGTGTGTGTGTGTGTGTTTGTGTGTGTCTGTGTGTTTGTTTGTTTGTTTCTCAGACCCAGTGTCGGAGGCTGTGGTGCACCAGTCCAGAGGGCGCTCAGCGGGGCTGCAGGACACAGCACATGCCGTGGGCAGACGGCACTGACTGCTCTCTTGGAAAGGTAAGTGTCATGTGGAACATTATTATTTTGATAATAAAAACAAAGTCTCAGGAGCAAGAAATTAAACTGTTTTATTTATGCAAAAGTTTGAGGTGAACGTGTAAAGGTAAAAATTGCGTCGAGTGTTTTTAGCACTCGATGGGCTTGCCAAATTTTCATTCATTATGATATACAGTAATACTCACATGGATTTGTGTTGATGATCTGACAACCCTCACCGTATTTCCTTGTTTTGATCTTACAGCTTTTCTAGTGACTCATGAACCAGAAATTGCTCGTAGGGGTTTTAATTCAAAATGACAAAAGAATACAAGATTCCAAACACTTGAAAAAAAAAATCAACTGGCCATTGACACATATGTCAACTCCAGTAACTGAACGTGGCTGGCATGTAAGTAGGTGGTGTAAAGCTGTAAATGATGGAGGTCGATATTCTTAGTGTAGCTTTTAATTAGGACTTTCTCACTAACCCCTCGCTTCCTGCCACTATAAGACTGAGAGAACATGAAAGCGACAGACACACACACACACACACACACACACAAAGACGTTGAAACCTTTTCATGTTTACACCAACCTCTCATCCCATGCCATGCAGTACACCAGACTAAACACTTAAGCTGGAGTCTGTTTGTTGAACAGTGTAAGATTATCCGTCTGTTTTGAGCCAAGATGTATTTATTGACAATGCGTGTAACATTTTCATGTGAAATGTCTTTTTCAGTTCCTATTTTTTCCATTTGCTTCACAGTATAATTTCTCCCAGATTAGCATCAAAGCACGGGAGAGCAGATAGATGTGTTGCCAGTTCCATGGATAGGATTTAATGTGCTGACTCTTATCCTCTCTTTTTTTTTTTTTTTTTTTTTTTTAAGATTATTTTCTTGGGCATTTTAGGCCTTTATCTCCACAGGACAGATGAAGATATGAAAGGGGAGAGAGAGGGGGAATGACATGCAGCAAAGGGCTGCAGGTTGGAGTCAAACCTGCGGCTGCTGCGTCAAGGAATAAACCTCTATATGTGTGCACCTGTTCTACCAACTGAGCGAACCCGGCCACATCCTCTCTCTTTTTGACTTTTTCTCCATCTCGCTCTCTTCATTCATCTTTTTTTTCTGCTTCTCTCTCTTCTTGTAGCACTGCAAACATGGCCTGTGTATAACCAAAGAGCATGACGCCACACCTGTGGAGGGGGCATGGGGAGTTTGGAGCCCTTTTGGTACCTGTTCGCGGACATGTGGCGGGGGCATCAAGATTGCTGTGCGCGAATGCAACCGACCTGTGTGAGCAGTCCCTCTCTTTGTAGTCATGCATGCCCAGTGGACCTTGTCTCCATCTTAGCTGCTGAAGTCAATGTTCCATAGATCAAGCCTCCTTAAGGGAATTCTTTCCATAGTTAGTGTTCATCGAGACAGGCCCTCTGATGGCAGATCTTAAAGGCTTATTTCCTGGTAAATAAAGAACAACTTGAGGCTCCTTAAATGTTGCCTTTCATCCTAGTTTATTAGACAGATAGAAAAGAATTTGGCATGATGAGAAAGAGTTTGAACCTGAACACAATACAAATGGAATACTCTAGGTGTGTGATGGTGAGCAATAGGGTGAAAAGGAAAATGGGCAGAAAGATGAATGTTTGAATCTGTAAGGGAAAAGGTGGAAGATGCTTTCTAAAACATCTACTTAAAATAGTTATTAAATCGTTACAATGATTGGTCCATTCACTTCCTCAATCTTGCTTTCAGGCCGAGGAATGGAGGAATGTATTGTGTGGGCCGCCGAATGAAGTTTCGTTCCTGTAATTCTGAGCCCTGCTCCAAGCAGAAGAAGGATTTCAGGGAGGAGCAATGTGCAGCTTTCGATGGCCGGCACTTCAACATCAACGGTCTACCTCCTAATGTTCGCTGGGTGCCCAAATACAGCGGAAGTGAGAATCCTTTTTTCAATCACTGGCATCCTGCTCTCTCCTTTTGTCAACCCTGGATTACTTGTGCATAATAGACATAATATAAGTTTGACTTTGACATCTATTGGTATTAAGTGTTCATCTCTGTCTCGCTTCATTTGTTAGTCCTGATGAAGGACAGGTGTAAGCTGTTCTGCAGGGTGGCAGGCAGCACGGCCTACTATCAGCTCAGGGACAGGGTCATTGATGGCACGCCGTGTGGACCCGATACCAACGACATCTGTGTCCAGGGCCTGTGCAGGGTGAGGTTCCTAACTCTAATTAACTTTAATCTTGTTATCGTAACTAGCAGTGACCATTCTTGCATAGTTATTGTGTGGGGTGGACATAATCATCCTTTCTATGTTGTCACAGCAAAAAAAAAAAAGCATTTCAATCCTTTGCCAGACCAGACTGGGCTTATTGCCTCAAACCTGTGACAGATTTAGTTTTAAAGCTTGATTACTAACACACCATAAACATCAATATGCTTCTTGAAAGAAGCAGCGGGTTACTCTGTGTACACTCTAAACCACACACAGTGTTTTGTTTAGATTGTGGTTCAGTATTGTGGTTCCATGCTGTGGCAGTAGAGTTGCTCTTCATTCTTTTGAAAATCAAATAGTTGTCCAAGCAGAGCTCATGGCATTTCTAGTGTGTCACCTAAATTAATTTCAGATGGGTGGATATGGCTATAACTAAAGAACTTCATATGTAACTATTTGTAGGGTAGGGTCAATATTTAATCTGGGTTTGATTTATCTTTTTTCAGTTTTTCTAAGCAACTGTGTTAATGAAAAGAAATCTGTGGCAGTAGAGTTAAGCTCTTCATTCTTTATAGAAAATCAAATAGTTGTCTTGCTAAAACCAATTACAAGCAGAGCTCATGGCATTTCTAGTGTGTCACCTAAATTAATTTCAGATGGGTGTCAGCGATATGGCTATAACTAAAGAACTTCATATGTAACTATTTGTAGGGTCACTGGGTTTGATTTTTTTCTTTCATTATCAATATTTAATCAAGAAATAATGGAAGGCTATTTATCTGACATGTTGATATTGCAGTGTCGAACCTTTTCTAAGCAACTGTGTTAGCTGAAGAAAGTCTATATTTTGTTGAAAAATCTGTCTGACTTCCCTGTACATTGTCATATAATGTTGTCTGCACATCCTTCTCCTCTTTATCCCCATTTGTCCTCTATCTTCTTTCTTGCTTTTCAAACTTCTCTTTCCCTCTTTTTTGTCCCTTTCCTACTACTACTATTTACTCCTGGCATTTTCTTATTGCGTATTTTAAATCCCTCCCTTCTACTTCTTTACTGAGCAGCAAGCGGGCTGTGACCATGTCTTGAACTCTAAAGCCAGGAGGGACAAGTGTGGTGTGTGCGGAGGTGACAACTCTTCCTGCAAAACTGTGGCAGGCACCTTCAACATCGTCCACTATGGTGAGCTATAGCTTTTATTTTTAAATTACACTATCATTTCACTTTCAGCAAGTGTAAGATATATTGCTTTAACACATTTTTACATGTGCTTAGTTGTCAGAATAAATAGCCCTGAAAGTGTGACTCACTTGTTAGCATAGGCACAGACCTAGAGTGAACTAATGATCTGACACACTACTCATGCTGTTTGCAGGCTATAATGAAGTAGTGCGAATACCCAGTGGTGCTACAAATGTAGATGTGCGGCAACACAGCTACTCAGGGAAACCGGAGGATGACAACTACCTCTGTAAGACATCCAACATTTTGTTTAAAAGAAACTACTGTTAATATTTTCATTGTATTTCCACATTTCCATAAATACTGTGTCCAGTCATTTCTAAAGCAATGAGCTGTTGAAAGACTGCATGTGTTGTCTCTGCCTGCCTATCTATGTGAATAACGGTGTTCAGCTTTAAGTGTAAAGTCATATAATGCAAACCCAAGGAGTTGGCATATAGCGTGCATGCTAACATGTTAATGAGCCAGAATTAAGCCTGTGGGTACCATTCCAGTTGGTTTATAAGCACTTCACGTATCTTGTGTGTGTGTGTGTGCAGGTGTGTATTTTCTTTGGTGCTGTAAATGTGTGTTTTTCTGTACCATATGCCTGTCTGTCTGGATAGGGCTGCTTTGTCAGCTATTAGTTTACATGTCTTGTTGGCACCAGCGTGCAGAACAGGATGCCCCTGGATAGGGACTTAAACAGAATTATTTTACCCGATAAAACTTTATAGCCCTACTACTTGAGCTCAGATAGCCCTCTGGCTACCATTCCATCAAGGTTAAATGTATTTGTGTATGAGCACAGTTATTAGGTGCCCAAAGTGGAGACGATTTTGCCAGAATGAGGGCCGCTCTCCACGGTCATATTAGTGTAACGTGTGAAATGGCGAGGAAAGTAAAGGCAGGAAATTAGCTCCATAATCGCATTAGGCTGAATGAGTGCAGTGCAGCAGACTGGTTGTTGAACAGAACAGGATGCCCCTGGATGGGACTTAAACGGAGAATTATTTTACCCCGATAAGACTTTACTGCTGCCTACTGCGTGTGCCTTACTGTAAATGAAAATGTTAGCCACAATGTTGGCAAGCTACCCTGACACACGCAAAAAGAAGCTATTGTTTTGTTTACTTTAGCTTGTTAGTGTCATAGGAACGGTAATTTTCACAAAACATTTCACATTGAATACTGCTCATTCTGTCTCTCTGTCTCAGTGGGATCAAGCACAGTAAGTGTTTTTTCTCTCTCTGCAGCCATATCAAATAGCCGTGGAGAGTTCCTGCTTAATGGAGAGTTTGTGGTCAGCATGTTCAAAAGGGAAATCAAAGTAGGAAATGCCGTCATCGAGTACAGTGGCTCTGACCATGTCATTGAGAGGATCAACTGTACTGACCGCATCGAGGAGGAGATCATTGTCCAGGTAAGTTCTCCTTATCACGATGGCTTAGTTTGCCACGGAGGAGATGCAGAGGTAGACTGATTTAGAAGCAGTGGCACGAGTGAAACTTAAATACTTCTACAGGCTTGACCTTCAAAAGGTTTTACTTTTACTTTGGAAGATGTGGTAAATCCATGATGTTAGAAACTCATAATCCTACTGTAAAATAATGCATATCACATGACCTGCATTTTCCCCAGGTGCTGTCTGTGGGGAACCTTTACAACCCAGATGTCAGGTACTCCTTTAACATCCCCATAGAAGACAAACCTCAGCAGTTCCTCTGGGATGCCTATGGGCCCTGGCAGGAGTGCAGCCGCCTGTGCCAAGGTGAGGGGGAGGCACAACGGGTTAGCACAGTGAGGTGATGGGAGGGGTCAATGATAAATGGTGTGGTGAGAATAAAGATGAGATGGAACGGAGAGAGGAGACGTGGGAACTGCAGGAAAGAGAAGATTGTCTGGCTAAACTTGACAGCTTCATGCTAGACATATAGGTTTGGAACAAGTGATTAAAGTTCGACCCTCATAGTGTGCTGTGTCAGATTTCCTTCTTTGACCTGACCCAGGATATGTTGGAGTTTGTAGGCGTGCAGAGGCGGATCGCAGGTAAACTCGAAAACCTGTTATGTGTTATGACTCAAACACTTTGTCTGAGAACTTCTTTCTCCACTTTTTGACACTGCTCTGCTTGAACAACCAACAGTAAATTCCAAAGAGAAACCAATGAGTTCACACAGCAGGATAAACAGCTAACATGTAATGCCCTCAGCACCTTTTGATTTTCTGATTTATTCGGCTTTTCTGGCACTCTGGGGCCACACAGAGCTCTCATAGCACTGAGGTGCAAAACTTTGTAACAAGAGGTACTGATAAAGAATCTATTTCCTGCAGCCAGATGAGGTTTAAATCTCTCTCCCATGTAGAGTTGGTGCACTGTGATTCAGTGCAGGGATGTCAACACAAGAGCCAAGGTGAAGCACACGCGCATTGCTGCTGGTAGTCGTTGTGTTCCTATGATGATCTATATTGTACTTGAGCAAGCTGTTGCATGGCAACTACTTGCAGGATCTTACAGAACTTGAGGTCAGATAGGCAGTGGAAGGTAATGGAGTTCCATTTGAGGATGAAGTTATAAAACCCTAGACTGCAACTCTAGTCATGGATTTTTGCACATTTCTTTGTGTCCACAATACACAACAACACATTTTCTTTAATATCCGTAACGGTGGAGGTAACAACAAATTGCTGTTTTGCGTGCAGTATTTCAGTGTTCGTTTGGTAAATGGTGCATCAGAATTTGTTTGTATTTACCTGCTGTCCAAACTTGCATCATTATGTCTTCATAGGAGAGCGCAAACGGAAGATTCTCTGTAGCAGAGAGTCAGACAGGGTCGTGGTGTCAGACCAGAGGTGTCACGGTACAGCTAGACCTGCTGTCATCACTGAAGCCTGTAACACTGAATGTGAACTCAGGTTTGTCTTAGTTCAACCAGCCTTTAGTAGCTATATGAACCAATCAATAATTCTTTCTTCACTTGGTCATTTAAAAATACTGACCAGGATTTTCTCTGTCCCCCTTGATGCAGGTGGCATGTGGCTCGTAAGAGTGAGTGCACAGCTCAGTGCGGCCTGGGATATCGTACCCTGGAAATATACTGTGCCAAAATCAGCCGCACAGATGGTAAAACCCAGAAGGTTGATGACCGCTATTGTAGCGGTCAGCGCAAACCCGATGACAAGGAAGGTTGCCATGGAGACTGTAACCCGGGTGGCTGGGAGTACTCCCCTTGGTCAGAGGTGAGATTGTTGTAGGAAGTGTGGGGTTTGTGTGTGAGCATAATCCAGATGTTTGTCAAAGTTTATCTCAGGTTGTGTATATGTGTTTACACTAGCTGATGTTGAAACGTTTGTACTGCAGTGCACCAAAAGCTGTGGTGGGGGCACCCGCCGTCGAGGGGCAGTGTGTCGAAAGGCACCCGATGCTGGCGGGGATGAGAGCAAATGCAGTCAAAGGGACAAGATGACCGTCCAACCCTGTAATGAATTCCTCTGTCCACAATGGAAGACTGGCGACTGGTCTGAGGTCAGTTCAGCTCTTATTGTATTTTCTTTTCCATTAGAGGAAGACCGGTCCGATATTTACTGGTCACATGTATTAGATTGAGGCAGTGATAGTATATACACTTAATGTTTACGTTAAAATATTCCTTTCTTTAATTTCCAACCATTTACATAGTCATTATTCCTCTTAAGATGTTTTTCTTCTGTCATTTGTGAGTTTCTTTTAAGGCATACAGTAACATAAGGCTTGTGCATTTACATTTATCTGTGAGGAAGACTTCCTGGTGTTTATCAAGCTGGGTTTAGTCAATGCAAAGGGAAATGGTGTAAATACTATAGTTTTAAGCCAGCAGTGATCTGGATCAGATGTAAAATCCCAGTGTTGATTGTGCATTTCTCAGCTTTGGGAGAGTTACTCCCCTCCTTCCACTAGAGTGTTGGGAAATCGTTGACTGCAGGATAAGATTGTACTTCACTGCTGTACAGTTTACACATTGTAGAGCGAGGAGCTTGCAAAGCATTGGGCTGCATTCCAGGAATATTTCAGATCTCCCATGTGGTGCTGATAAAACACCTACACTGCAATGTATAAACATGCACTGTACTTACACATAAATAGATACTCTGGCCTGTCTTTTAGTCCCTTCCAACCCTTTATTTGTTTTGTAATCTGCATATCCTGCTTTCCACAACACTAAGTGATCTCCCTCTGTCATGAACTGGAATTCCAGCAGGCTCAGTGGCTAGTAAAGTGGCCAGTGCTGATGTAATGTACTGTATTCATATCTGTCTCTAAAACCTGAAATATTTTCCTTTCAGTGTCTTGTGACGTGCGGGAAAGGCTATAAGCACCGTCAGATGTGGTGTCAGTTTGGTGAGGACCGTTTAGACGACCGCTTTTGTGGCTCATCTAAACCTGAGTCGGTGCAGATGTGCCAACAGCAGGAGTGTGCCTCTTGGCAGGTCGGACCCTGGGGACAGGTGAGTGTTAACAATAGTGTATAGTATGCACTATGCCTTGTAAAGTAATTGATCGTTTGTGATAAAAAAACTAATTATGTTAAATAATTCATTTATATTCCAGAACAGGTGAAACAGCGGATCACTCTGTTTTGTGTATGATTGGAAATTGCACTTTTAGCCTTATACCAGGTGTTCTTTTCTAAGATTGGCCCGTTGACCTCATGAAAGAAAATAATCATACAGCCATGCTTGATATGAGTCTTATATCAGAAAATGAATTGGTCTTTCCAAGATGCTGTTCCAGATATCTTGATCAACAGCCACTGCTTTCTTGTGTAATATAGACATCTACCCAGTTGATGGAAAGCAGCACAGAGGCTGACGTTGACAAAAAACTGTTTCTCTGTAATTCTCAATCTGGTGAATTCTGCCCAGATGCAAACCAAGGGGAGGACACAGATAAGCTAAGCTCATTATTTAGCACCGTCCCATTTTCTCTCGCCTGACACAGAGCACATCCTGCCAAAATAAATATACAAAAGCTATGGATGATGTGGGTAGGCGTGTTCTTCTACAAAAGCATTATATAGGGTTATGAATACAGTATATAGTGTCTGTGTGTTTAGTGTCTCATTTGTGTCTGTGCACAGAGAAGTGAACACCCAAAAATTTGAGATATTTTTGTGCCCCCCATCAGAGGATGTGCGCATGTTAAGGTATATTTGAAGTCGTTTAATGAAGCGTTGTCAAATGTTAGTTGAAGTTGCCGCCACACAAGTTTGACCCTGTTTCATTGGAGGCAGCGAGGCAGAAGAGAGCGTGGGGTAGTACCCTCTGACTTGGCTACAGTAGAAAAAAAGACAAGTGCAATGTACATGAGCCAAGGTTCCTCATGTGTTTGATCTTTAAGACTCTTATCTGCTTGAAACTTGGATCTTAGGATGTTTGTCAGGGGAGTGGAGGGGTAAAATAAGCTATTTTTTCATTTTCTATGCCTGGTTTACAGTTTCTTGATTTGTTTGTGTGAGGGAGTTGCTTTTTTTTGGCTCAAATGAACTGTTGTTGTTTTTTTGCTTGCCTTCCTTGCCTCTTTCTCTGTTTTCTCTTTGTCTCACTGTTGCTAATGTTCCCCCACCACTCCTTTTTTTCCTCTCTTTTTTTGAACCCAGTGCACTACCTCGTGTGGGCCAGGCTACCAGATGCGAGCCGTGAAGTGTGTAGTTGGCTCTTATGGTGCTGTCATGGATGACACTGAATGTAATGCTGCGACCAGACCCACTGACACCCAGGTAAGAAGGGCATTATCTTCCTTCTTTCCTTGCATTTTTACTCCCTCTCTAACATCTTTCTCTTTCTTCTTCTCTCAACTGCCCACGGTCTTGTTTTTTATCTCGTCCTTGCTGTGAGAGCAACAGTTGTTCCATGGTTGAGTCTCAAACTGATTTATACTGTGAGGAGAGAAGGACGCATCCATGCTCATGCACATGACGCTCAAAACACACACACAGACAAACACACATTTAATTTCCACCTGGTCTCAATAAAGCTACGTGGTCTGATCTGGTCTGGTCTAGAGAGAAAGACAGAGGGGGAGGTTATACCGGCCTCACTATCCCCGCATAGAAAGCCCAAATGTTTTAAGATAACCAGTGTTATTCTTTAGAATAGAGCTCAACAGTGACCGCCCACTTTTTTTTAACGGCTCTGGTTCCCGGATTCGCGGGTACGGTAAACGTTTCTATGGTAACAGCGAGTTGGACCAATCAGAGACGTTGCTGTTACGCTTAGGACTGTGGGTACTGTAGTTTTTCTCCATAAGATTTGGGCTTTCTATGATAAAACATGTTTTTCTTAAAACAAAGTTGATTTCATACAGACTTCTAGCTTCTACAGGAGCAGAAACTTCCGTTTCACAACCACGTAGCTCGTGGTCAGTCTACCTCGGATGGTTTAGACATTATTGCTGATAATCTAAATCCTTCTGGAGAAAATCAATGGGATTTTTACTTCCGGAACCACACTGTTGAGCTCTATACTCTTATTTTTATTATGTACGATACACTAAAGTCTGGCAGAGCACATGTCTTTCTTATCAAGTATTTGCTTTTAGTTTGAATCTTACCATACCTTCACTTCAAAACATCCCTTGACAGCTGTTCTCGGACACTTAACTACAGACCTAAATAAATCATAATTTACAGAAATATCACAATCCACATTTAATGGATTTTCTTCAAATGACTAATTGCTACTATATAAAGCAGGTTAGTTAAAAAGTAATGCCACAGTTTTAAATATTTTGCTCCTATATCCTCACTCCCACAGATTTAAATGTGCAATTGTTTTTGTTGTCTAAATCTGCGTGTGCATCTGTTTGTTAAGTGTTCCACACACACACAAAGAGACACAGAATCACCAAAGAAACCTATAATGAGCTGAATCAGAGTTTTGTTTGGTCAGCGTGGGGCGTAAACCCATTTCAGAGGGCTGAGCATGCAGACTCAGTATGAGGCCCCCCTCTAGTCGCAGCGGCTCTTAATTCCGGTGCCTGGGGCGACAGAGCCAGTGACCCTAAAGCAGTCGCCCCACCTTGTTGTGATTCCAACCAGCCAGCCATGAAGTGGGTCACCAGCCGCTTGTCCCACAAGCCACCAAGCAGGGCTTAGATAAAAGGACAGATAGATAGATTGAGGTCTGAGTACAAGGAGTAGAGAGGTGGAGACAAGAGATGCTTTGCTCGATACTTCCACACGTAGATTGGATAAAGGCTGAACAGTTATGGAACCTGCTTGGGCCTGTTATATAATTTATAAAAGCCCTAAAGCTGTAATATATAAGCATACACAACAAACTCACATGGTCATCACAAAATCATATTTTATCCGTTCATACATGTAAAATGTGGGTCTGACAGGAAGTAGAGCTACTTTCGGGGTTCCATAAAGACTATTTGCTTCCGTCAGGAGGCGGAGTGTGGAATGTGGAGCCTGCTCAGAGCCTACGCAACCTGATTAAGGTCCCTCATTCCTAGAGACTGGGGGTCAGAGGGCACCAGAGGGCGTGGGGGGGAAGAGGAAAGGGCGGAAGGTGAGGGACAAGGGGGTGGATTAGGGGTGGAGTTTACAACCACGCCAGCATGGGCATTGGAGCCCTGAATACCACTCCACTATGACCTGTTATGACAGGGATCAGGGCTTTATGCTGAGTGGCTTACTGCCACAATCCATAGTTTTAACTGACGGGGCGGACCCTGTTAATGTTGTTTTGGTAAGGTTGGGGGAAAGGGTTGATGAGAATTACAACTACTCTCAAACATAGGGCTGAAGGAATATAGTTTAAGTTGTTAATGAATGTCCCATGCCAGATGAGCTATCTCTGATATTCATGGTATTTTGTGGTCAGGGACAGATGTTGTTACAGTATATTCATTTTGTTAATCACTGCATGAATGGGTGTATGTGTCCTCCCTTCAACAGGACTGTGAACTGGCCCAGTGTCCCAGCAGCCACCCTGTTCCCCCGGGGACTAAAGTCCCCTACAACCAGGGCCACAAAACACAGTGGCGGTTTGGTTCCTGGACCCAGGTTGGTAGTTCTGTCACATCTTCAGTTTGTTTGTCTTTGTTGTTTTCCAGCTTCTTAACCTCTCTCCTCTGCACAACAGTGTAGTGCCAGCTGTGGCAAAGGGACGCGTATGCGCTATGTGAGTTGCCGGGACAATCAGGGTGGTGTGGCAGAGGAGTCAGCGTGCGCCCATCTACCAAAACCCCTTGCCAGAGAAGTGTGCTCAGTTGTGGCCTGCGGACAGTGGAAAGTGCTGGAATGGACAGTGGTAAGAAAACCACCCTTTGTAATTTATTAATTTGTATCTGATCCAGTAATACATTATTTCAAAATTACAATTAAAGTTGCTGCACCGGATTCAAATAATTGGGAATTTTGAGTTTTCCTGTTGAATTGAAGTATTTTCCCTCAGATCTGCATCTTATTATACTGACAGACAGCACTGTTGAATAACCTATATACCACCAGTGTGCCTTCAATATTGCCATCCAGATGTTTTTTCCTACAAAGTTCATTTATTACGGTATTCTCTACATTATTTTTCACCCACACTGACAATTAGTGTGTGTGCACGCTATGTAGATGTTTGTGTGCAAAGATGTGGAGACAGGGTGGCAGCTGGAAGGCAAGTGTGTATCCAGGCCTGGAGGAGGGCTGGAATAAGGCTAGGGAAGTGTGTGTGTGTGTGTGTGTGTGTGTGTGTGTGTGTGTGTGTGTGTGTGTGTGTGTGTAGAGAGAGAGAATGGGAGTGAGGCTAAAGTGTCTGGAGCTGGGAGATGCAAGGGGCTGCAGTGAGGGGCTCCAGTTTTGTTTACAGATGTTTCTCATCAGAGTCCTGGTGATGCAGTACAGACAGACTGGAGGTCTGGTCACAATACACACACACACACACACACACACACACACACACACACACACACACACACACACACACACACGTACTACCAGGGCAAAGTCTCTCATTAGAAATAGTTCATCCTTAGGCTGAAAAAAGATTTCAGAGGCCATTGACTTACTGTATGAAAAACCTTCTTACAGTATCTAAAATGATGTGAAATCCATAACATTTTGACAGAGCAGTATAAACCTCTGGACAGCGTAATCCCAGGCAAGGTTTTAGAGTAGACAGCTGTTGCATAAGTCTAGTAGATCACCATATGCAAGACAGAAAGTGGACTCTGCAAGGGTGGAGCTGAGTGAGACACCATTAGTGCTTGGCAGAAGATTGCAACTCAGATTTCAGTGCCTCATTTTTACGTTAGCCTACCGTTAGCTAGCAGCTGGATTAAAATGGTGACAGCTAAATGGTGTAAAGGGTGTCTGTATTTTACTGTAGACAACAGCCGGACGTTAAGCAGTGTCCAGCTGCCGTTGTTGGAAAAACAACACAGACGGTGTGTTCACTTGAAACTAGTAAGCCTTGTGGTGCATTCAAAGTTATTGTAAAATACCAGATTCCCTCTTACCCTATTTTTTAAAGTATCAGTTCAGGCACCGTTTAGGCACCGGCACCGTTTTAAAAGTATCGTTTTAACACCGGTATCGAAAAAATCCCAAATGATACCCAACCCTAAGTCGGGGTTCCGTGGCTTTTTGGGCCAGGCCCGGTAGAGGTTACCAGGTACCAGGTTACCAGTATCACCGTCTGCCCTCGGATGAAGCCTCATGGGCACAATAGGCGATGAAAGGCTGCATTCACAGCCCTTTGCGATCCCATATCCGTCCTCGCGAGAGGGATAAAAAGGCGCACAGGAAACAAAACTTAAAAAAATTATATACTACAAAGCCAAATCACAGACATGTCAATTCACGTCATGTCACGTGTTCGGCAAAATATGGTAGGTCATTTGCAGGGCAATTTTTACTGGACAAATTAGAGACATGTTGGACTCGAGTGTCAGCGGAAACAGGTCACCAAATTGGGAGAATTTAATTATGTTAGGTCTTGCCTTGTCCTTGCCGCACACCATAATGACTATTTCTTCATGTGTGTGTTTTCAGTGCTCAGTAACCTGTGGCCAGGGAAAGACGACACGGCAGGTACTGTGCGTCAACTTCAGTGACCAAGAAGTGAATGCTATTGAGTGTGACCCAGACGATCGTCCTACCACAGATCAGGACTGTGCTATGTCTCAATGCCCGTCCCGCTCCAGTGAGTCCCGACCTCTCCCGTCCTCACCAAATGCCAGTGCCAGGAATAACCTGCCTCGCAGCCAATCCCACCAATGGCGGACTGGACCCTGGGGCGCGGTAAGGCATCTTACACACAGCAGCATCACATCACTGTGGTCAGCAAACCACTTCTCTGGAGCCTGACATCTAAAGATTTGGGCTTAATCTTGTTCAACCAAACCCTCAGCTCAAACAATAGCAGTCCAGATATAAATTTAGCATGTGGAAATGTAGTCCTCATTTATCGAACCAATGGTGTGTCTACGCGGTATTAAAGGAACAGTTAATATGGCCCTATAGCCAGTACCTATTTTGATTTGGTAACAGATTACACAAATATGAGATAACAATAACATTTATTAGAGTGCTTTAAAGATCTGTGTAGGTGGATTTAGTTTGGACAGAGCCAGGCTAGCTGTTTTCCCCTGTTTATAGTCTTTGTGCTAAGCCATGCTAACCAGCTTCTGGTTGTAGCGTTATTGTGACAATACAGACATGAGAGAGTTTCATCTAGATCACAACAAGAGGGTTAAATGTAGTTTCTTTAAAGCTACATTGTGTAAGAATTTCTCCCATCTAGCGGTGAAATTTTATATGACAACCACCTGAATCTTACTTTCTAGCCCCCCCCATTCCGAGCGTGTTCTAACTCCTACGGTGGCTGAGCGCGAAATTAGCTCTTAGTATCTCCATCGTTTACACGCAGCTGTTCTAGCTGTCTGTGTTACAACTGCATGACGTGAGTTGTCTGCCAGGGAAATCACGAAGTTATGCACAACCATGCTATAGTTAGCCAAGCAACTATGAAACTTTGAATTTACACAAATAGGCAAAATTACCTGTGGAGAAGAAAGTAGGAAACATCGGCGTCCCTTTCAAAATCCTTGCTCCTTATCAGCTCTTTCCATCTTGGAAAAGCCACTCCAATATCAACTTTGGTCTTTGTCGCGTTGTCGTTTTAATTCTCTTTTTAACTTCCTTGGCGACTCCGTTACATGTCCTAGAGAATATGTGTGATCCTCCATTTTCAACAGGCTTTCAAATCTGCCGGCAGTCGCGAGTAAACTCCCCCTACCTGGCATTCGTCACGGTGCCACTGAGTGTCCCTCTTTGGCTAATGTATTTTAAAGATGGAGGTGCAACATGGCGGCCGTCATTCGAGCGACTCGCTCCTATGTATTCTGAATGATTCTGAATGGCAGATACTACGTGTACGAGAATACTTTGATTAGTTGGTGGAAGTAATATCACATGAATGAGCACATATTTGTGAAACGTATTTTTTGCTAAGAATCAACTCAAAAAATTACACAATGTAGTTTGAAGGTGTCCTAACTAAATGTGTCGTCATGTTATCAAGTATTCTTTACATTCCTTGTATTGCAGTGACTAATGTAAATTGTAAAGTCAAGCAATTTCAAAAAACTAGTTATTAACTTCCTACAATGTGTTTTGTAACCTGATGCAGACTTTTACAAAAGCTCATGAAGGGGCAGTTCTTCAGGCCTTGCTCTCTTTTTAAGTATTTAGCCATTGTGACACACCACAGGATAGCAAGACCCAAGAGCTACAGGCTGATCCCACCATGGATCTCTTTCTTTGTATTGTTCAGCTGTTTAAAAAAAAAAAAAAAAAAAAAAAAAAAACTGTGTTAGTGATAATCTCTGTCCAAAAATAACTTTGACCTTTAAATAATTCTGGGAAGTGATTAAAGCTATTTCTGGTGACGCTTCCTGTCTCTGTTCTGAGGATATGTATTTTAATATAGCAGCAGATATGGTCAGTCATTTGACGTGAGATGTCTCTTAGTCTCTGAGTTTTTGTAAGAGTGGGGGCATTGTGTGCACGCTATTTATACCACATAGTGCACATTGATTCGTAACAACGTGTGCTGTTGGCATTAACCAACTAGTGATTTTGTTGACATTGATTTAATACTTTGCAGCTGGATGTTTAACTTTAGTGTGTGTTTTTACGTCACTGTGTCTAAAGGATATGTAAATAATATACAGTGTATTCCCCATGGGACCTATTTACACCTATACACTGAGCATCTGTTTGTGAGAACCATCTATTTGTGAACTCTTCACTCTCTGTACAACAGTGCTCCAGCACATGTGCAGGAGGTTTCCAGCGGCGTGTAGTAGTGTGCCAGGATGAGAACGGCTACCCTGCCAACAGCTGTGAAGATCGCAGCCGGCCCAATGAGCAACGATCCTGTGAGTCAGGGCCATGTCCTCAGTGGATCTATGGCAACTGGGGAGAGGTAAGACAGACATCACTTTACCGATGAGTCTCCATGACATATACTGATCTAGCTTAGAGAGACACTGTGGGATGCTCATTTGTGTTTGAACAAATATGTTTGACTGATGCAGGCGTTGCTTAGTGTGGAGGTTTGAAAATGCATTAGAACTCAGCTAAGGCTCGGGCGCACATTCTTGATGCTTCACACAAGACAGATCTTTTTTAACGGGAAAAAAATAGCCCTAGTTTTTTCTTCACACAAAATACAACCTCTCCTCTTGCTGTCTTCAGTGTACCAAGCCATGCGGAGGTGGGATAAAGACAAGGCTGGTGGTGTGTCAGCGTCCAAACGGCGAGCGTTTCAATGATCTGAGCTGCGAGATCCACGACAAGCCACCAGATCGTGAGCAGTGCAATACTCAGCCATGCCCGTCTAGCCCCCACTGGAGCACAGACCCATGGAGCTCGGTACGCTCATAAAAAATACTCATCTTGTTTTTCAACCTCACATTTTTTTTTCAAATACCTGTATACTTACTCTTTCACAAACAGTCTTCAAGGGGCTTTGACTTTGGTGCTTTTGCACTGGAAATGACCTGCTTCCCTACTTTTACTTTTAACCTCCTCCACTTCCTGCTCCCTCTCTGGTGCCTGCGATTGGTCAACATTTCCTCAAGACATTCGGAAAGTTAATTCTGTTCTGTTCTGCTTGAATGGCAAAGAAACACTCACTTGCAATATGCAAAAAAAGTAATGTCAATAAGACTTCAGTGACAGCTGTGACCAGAAGAACTTTGTGTCAGTCCTAGTTACCATAAAACTGTTGTTGAGCCTTGTATTAGTATTTGAAAAATTCAGGATCACTTTGTATTAAAATCAAAGTTAGTTTTGTAAAATATTGTTTTTAAAGATAATTTATTAAGATATTTTTTCCTTTTTATCTTTTGTATATAGCGTTAACTTTTAAAAGTGATTTATTTTGTGACTTAGCTCTTTGTATTTAGCCAAACTCTGTTCATATGCAAAACTGATGAATGTTTTTGTATATCAGGAATATACAATACGATGCCTTGCTCTTTTATTATCCAAAGAATAGCCCATAATCTCCAAATATGTGGTGCTACAGATTCTAGTCTATGTTCTGTTATTAACTTTAAAAGCACCAACTTACATTGGACTGTGTTTGGGCTGTGTACTACATCTTTGTACTATATACATTTTTGAAATGGCTATTGTATCAAGATTTCAATTTGTCTCAAGGCACATGTGGTTTTTTTTAACAGAAGTTACTAATCTTATTTAGACACTTTATTTTACAGTTAATTTTTTTACTTTCTGCTATGAAACAAACAGTGGTGTTGCTCCAAAATTACATTGACATCAATGCGTGAATATGTTGACTCAAAAGTTCCTGAAACGTCCAGTATCAGTAGTAAACACCAGCAAACAGCAGCTGTACTAGCACTGTAAAATAAAATGTCTCACAGAGTTTGTGGTAATTAGTACTAACAATTAGTAGTAACAGCCATTGTATTCCAGTTTGGCAGAGGGTTTTGACCCAGATTTCATTAGTGTGGCCAAAACAATAGGTTTAAAGCTCTCTGCTCCAAAGGTGCTTGATATGAGTGTATTTATATTGTGTTAGTTAATGTTTTCTTTGTACTTGGAGTTGCTAAATATGCTATGCTCAACAATACCTCATTTGGAACAAAACACAACTCTTCTAGCCATTAAACTATGATAACCTCCTAAACTAAAGTGGTGCTTTGGCCAAACAAGGGAGATTTAAATATCAAGAATGAACCATCACATTTTTGGACGGTTAGGTGTTTATTGTGGCACATTGCTTTTTGATGCTGCCTTTTCTGTACTTTTTATTTCTTTCCATGAGCAGTTAGTTGATTGTTAATCAGATTGATCAGCTTAATGCAAAGTGTATCACAGATTTGATGAAATAATGTTGAATTGTCTTTGAATGTCAATCAAACAACTTGTTCAACCATGAAGAGAATGGGCTGTTAAAATGACGTACTTTGAACACTTATACCTGTGACCACGGGAAGTTAATAGTGTTTTGTATCCAGAGCTCTAATTTTGAGCCAACCTGATGTGTCTACCTCAGTCTCTGTTTTGATTGCCCCCCTGCCGTATCTTTCTCTCCCTTGCACTGGAGGGATTTTGGCTGACTAAGATTAAGCATGAGTTGTTGAGGCTACCCAGTGCAGTTGATGGACAGGGTGTGTGTGTCATTTCCCACCTTGTATTGCAATCCTGTTGAAGACAGTAAAAACTGATCCAAAATCTGTGGTTAGGGGCAACATTTGCCTGCAGCCCACCCAGTTGACTCCTCCTGGTCATAAATGACATCACACCTTATTTTAAGGGGCTTGTTAAACAGCAGTGAGAACATTTTTTAACCACACATCATTTACTAATGAGAACTATTGCTTGTAATGACTCCCACAAGTGTGATTGTAAGGCAGCGTAAAATTTAGGTTGAATCAGTGAAGCAGAACACAGTATTTACAAGCACATCCTATTATTCCTCTTTATTTTCACATTTCAGTCTTAGCAGTTTGACTCCTTGTGGTCAACCTCTTGGTGTAAATAGCAGTACAGATCAAACACCGTATCAACAGGCTTTTGAAATAAGCATATTGTATTTATCTTATTCACAGATGGCAGTATTAGTTTGTGTTTCAAGAAGATTTCTGTATATTAATGTAATTACTTGTATTTATTGTTACTTCATTATAATGTTATGTCAATATTTAATTTTTTTTATGGATTTGTTGGATTTCTGTTCATTTCCAGAAAAGGTTACGATTAAAGTGAAGTAGAGGTACTATCAAAGGCTTTTTTCATTTTTATTTGAACAATATTGTTCGGTAATGCTTTAGATTATGGCCTGCAACATACAGTGTAATTATTTCCAATTTACAGTGTAATTTTATTTTTTACCAGTACAATATGTACCAATATATACATGTAGGTGCAAGGGAACAAGATGTGAAATTAGGAAATAAAAGTGTTACAATTTGGGAATTTAAAGAGCATTTATACTGCAGGTATTTTTTTACTAACGGGTAACTGTTGTGTAAAAATTATTATTATTATAATATTAAGTAGTACAGTGTGACCTACTGAGCAACAAGCCTGGACCTTTGGGGGAAGATAGGCTAATGAGTTCTGTAGCACTTTATACATCTGCTGTGACTTATTTCAAAATTTACCATACACCACAAACTACGTAGTTGGGTCATTTGATACATTTAAAAGTCAGCGAATCTCTTTTAACGGTAAACTAACTTCCAACAATTTAGACTTGTGTCCAAAATGGAGTAAACCTAATACCAAAAACAAAGGCAATGGCTATACAAAACACTATACACACAACAGAACACAGTCTCAGCTGCCACTCACTTAACCAGCAAACGTTGATGTGGACGCTTGTTCATGACCTGTGTTTGCTCTTAAGGAGGGTCACGCTCATGTACACTGTAATATTAGAATAGTTACCTGGTAGTTAAAAAATACCTAATGTTTAAAAGTATGTACATTTATAAGTTCACAGATTGTTAACTCCTTCTTCCTCTTAACTCCACATCTTGTTCACTTGTACCTAAAGTACACATATGTAACAGTACGTACTAGTAAAACATTCACACTGTAAATTTGGAAGCATTACTTTTTATGTTGTGGGCCGTAATCTAAAGCGTTACTAACATTTTTTGTCACATCCATTGAGCAGGTCACTGAAAGCAAAGAAAAAGGAAAAGAATAACTTGCAACTCACTGGCAACATACACGGACTGGTGATGCAAGTACCAACCTCTAACAACATTCATTACACCAATTGCCTCGCTGTTGGCAACGTTGTAGACCTGATGCTAGCCCTGTAATGAAGTATTTAACTCAAGATTACCAACTCCTGCTTTATTTGTGTTTGTGGATAAGGAAGTGTCCTATATTATTTAGTGTTTTACCTTTAACTTTAGCTCAAAAATTTAAAAAGAGAGGCCTCGCAAATAGCTTATCAAGCAGTCCTCCCAGTCCATTCAACGGAGTGTTTTTCCTGAATGAAAACGCACAAATCACTGAGCAATATCCTTGTTATTTTAAGTAGTCAGGGCCTCTGCTGACCTCTTTGAGCGATCATGCTTTTACCCTCTGTGTCAGGAGTTCAAAGATCTTTCCATCATGGTAAATCTTTGTCCTGTGTGACAATGCCTCAGGATACCTCCCATTTCATTTACTGTGTTCATTCACTCTTAATGCCTACCCTGGCTTTTTTCTGGGACGCCGGGTAACGCGTGCTCCACTCTGAAGTTGCCAGCGCCCTTTGCCCCTTTCTGTCAGGCCCCTCTACTCTGGTCTAATGCAAGTTGATGACAGTGTACCAATATGGGTGACAGTGACTCGAATGAGGGGGGCCATCAGCAAGACAATGCAGTGATGTATTGGTGGGTCAAGGGTCACGTTTGATCTGGGGAGGTGCCCCTTCCCCGTTCATCCCATCAGCACAGACAGAGTTCTGGGAAACTGCAGTGATTCTGGTGTGTGTGTGTGTGTGTGTGGGGGGGGGGGTGGGGGAGGGGTTTGAGAGACAAAACCAAGTTGAATAGGAATTTTTTTTCCCTTGGGAGGGGGGGGTTATTTCACATTGTGCTTACCAATGACTTGCCTGTCTGGATGTGTATTTATATTATAATTGTATGATTTGACTGATGCAGTATGTATCTGTATCTGATTGTAATCACCCTTTGAACTTTGTTTAGAAGGCAGTTCAAACTTAGACTGGCGATCGACACCGTTTAAATTTCATGTAGCATTATGGTGAATGGTAAATCCACTTATACAGCGCTTTTCTCCCTCAACAAGACTGCTTTGCAGTGCTCATGCACCCATTCATATTCTCGCTCACACACCGATGCAAGGCGCTTGCCTGCCCATCGGGAGCTACTCATCACTTTCACACGTGGACAGAAGGAGCCAGGGATCGAACTACCAACCCTGTGATTAGTAGATGATCCGCTCTACCTCCTGCAAATAAAATTGATGCAAATAAAATGGTTTATATAGCGTATTTATTGTATGATGAAGTAGAACATGTTAAGTTCAAGTAAGTGTGAGCAGTGCTGTTTTTGTTTTTGTGAACTGCTCTGGATAAAATACAGAACCGTAGAGAAGTCGATACACTGCAGTGGGGGGGTTTCATGTACTGATACACAGTGTTTTAAATTGTCACATTTGTACTGATTCTCAAAGTATTCTGAGGAATGACTTGGCGTTTAAACAGAACAGTCTGGAAGACTGCCTTGGATTGTAAATGTTTTTCTTTAATTACTTGAACCTTTACTGGAAAGCCCAGTTTCCCCTGTGATGACCCACTTGCTCTCCACAGTTCATCTAACGCTAATGTGTTACGTTATATTTTGTTCATGTCAGGCCAAACATTAAAAAATACAATCTCTGTTGTTAATCAGTGGTGGTATTTAATATTAGGAGAACTGTAAGTTGCTTATTACATCAACCATGAAGTTTTCTACTCATGTGCTACGATTCATCGTGGAAAGCGCTGTCCCAAAGACATACAAGCAACACAGTCAGTCATTTCTATAAGATTTTAATCACAACAATATCCATATAAGATTCACTTAGTTGCTATGGTAAAAACACCCTAAACTGAATCCTCAATAGTCTTCATTGTTTTGACTGACATCACCAACAACATGAGTAATTCCAATAAATCTAGCACATTACCAATCAAATTGGGATGTTAGGGTTGCCCGCTTTTTAAAAAGGGGAATACGCATTTTTATTAGCCCCTCTTTTGGTGAGCCTTCCTCCCCACTGAATGAGGTGGGAGGTCACATCATGTTCCTGTCTAGTACAGTCCCTTGCTGGTCAGGACAGCACCACACGCTGGTCCGCATTCTCGTTTAACTCTGAGCCTGTCGTTTCCCATCCATCCCCACATGCCACGCCCCCTTTCATTATCCGAGCACAGTCTAGCCCTTCTCCACGCCCTCAGCTAACGTTGCTATGTGTGTATGTGTGTGTGTGTGTGTGTGTGCGTGTGTGTGTGTCTGCCTGTCACACTGAGTTAGACTCCCGGTAACTCGGTGAACCCGGAGGTGAAACAAACTGCTGCCGTGGTCATCGGGAACAATTTGCCATTGGACCAGCTACTCACGTGGAACTGGGTCTCATATCACATTTCTTTATGTTTTGAGACAAAAAACATCCACAGATCAACATTTACTTGGTTAATAAATACTTGGCTTGTTTTGAATTATGGCTGTGCCTTTAGTGTTATCTACCTTTTATTATACAAAACATACATTTTGATTTCAATTTCACTTGTTTTTTCTTTTGACATCTTGTAGTGCTCTGCCTCCTGTGGAAGAGGGTTCAAGTCCCGTAAGGTGGGCTGTGTGACTGGGTCAGGCCGCCCTGTCCCAGAGGAAAATTGCCAGCATCTGTCCCCTAAACCCAGCAAGCAGAGGCGTTGCAGAGGTGGTCGATGTCCCAAGTGGAAGACTGGCAACTGGGGAGAGGTAGGACTCTTTGAACCCTGCTGCTAAAAAACACTCCTCTACCACTCTTGTTCCCACGCTGCCAGACATGTAAGCATTTTTTTTCTCTCTCTCTCTCTCTCTCTCCACTTTAATGCTTACCAGCTTGCTGGCAAATATGTGCTTATATGTGAAAACATCTGCAGCTAAACCTGACTGTGTTTATGCACCATGCCAGGCCACTAACTAAGGCAGGGTGCTTTTACACATCACATGGTGATTGCAGCAAAGACCTGCTAACAGGGGTTTTGAGGTAGTGTATGCTGGGCTTGCAACTTCACAGTACAGTAAATATGACTGCAGGAGGGATGTGCACCCCTAAGTCCAGCCTGTTGATCTACCCCTCATCTCTACCATTTCTCTCCTCTCTGTTCCTTTTATCATCAATCTGACTGTTGCTCTTTCAAGCCCTCTTTCACTTTTTTTCCTCCCTAACTTCTGCCTCTCCAATGGGAACCACATGTTAGTCTTTTTTTGTTGTTGAATACCCTACTAAAGCGTCAATCCACTGACGTCATCATGCCAGACACACTCACAACTTCCACCTGGCTTGCTGGAGAGCCCGTCTGATGCCTGTTCGCCTTTTCTTTCCCTTCCTTTACTCTCCATAGGCCTTTTGCTCTTTGTTTTCTCTCTCTCTCTCTTTTCTCATGTCCTCTTTTTCTGAATTCACCCCACTGGCCAAGTGTCCAAGCACAGAGCCACATCTGTGCTCCACACATCAGAAAGGGTCTCTTAACAGCTGTGGAGTAGGACACATGCCAGGAGAAAATGATACTCCACACAAATGGAATGCACTCTTAGTGCATTCCATTTACCTCGGAAGTCGGAAGCCAGAGCTGGGAATGACGTCACACCCTAGTTGACTGCATTCCATTTAACAAATCGGAATTCACAGTGGGATTTGCTCGAGCCAGGTTAGCCATTGTTAACAATACCAGTTGATAACAACCCATTTCGCTGTTTTTTGTGTGCATACAAACAGCATAACAACATGTCCACAGATAGAAGGTGGACAGGACTGTGTGTACGACTGATTTAGTGAGACACAAATGAGACACAAGTGCTAATAAACTGTAAGTTCGGCTACTACAGTTTTCACTACTGTTGATGCACGGAGCAGCCATGTTGGATTTTGAGCTTGGGTTACTGTAAGGTTGTCCGCCTTCCCAACTCGGAAATCTGAGTTCAGGGGACGTGTTTCCGACTTTGAACTCAGAAATTCTAACTATCGAGTACAAATGGAATGCACCCTCTGTCAAATACAGCATGTTCACCCATAATGCAGCAGGGTCAACTTCTGAAATGGCATGGCAGATAATACACAGTGAAATATGTAAAGTTGTGTCACGTAAATGTATCAATGGACATGTAAATATGTCTGTATTTGGTATAGATTCATGTAAACTCTGGAACCTTAGCTTAATCATCTGCATAGTTCATCACGTCCTGGTCCCTTAATCTGCAAAAATAATGAGCAGTTATGATGCTGGTGTCAGTCTCTCTCATATACACATACACAGAGACTTAAACATTGTATCAGTCATATTCTGTGATATTGGACCTCAAACATTCCTTCACTTCAAAGCTACATGAGTTATCTATTCGTATGTAGGTATTATGCAATTCATTAACATTACATTAACATCAGTAGAGTGCAGGTTGTTCAGAATCACCAACATCTGTTTGAAAAGAGACACAACTGTTACTGTTAAATATTACCTCCAAAAGAATTAAAACAAAGTTTTATTATATAGCAGAAAAGGCTTTCATTAAAAACACAGTTTCACAAAACCATCAACTGCAGGTTCCAACTTGAATTTGTTCACATTTCTGTAAATAAACAAACACCAGTTAAGGTTATGTTAATATAAACCATATAACTTCAATATGAACATGGTGGCATTGTTGCAGATATTTAATCATTGCATATTTAATACTCATTACGCCAAGTCCTGTGTGTAATGCATTTATATTGTTAATATAACACTTTGGTTAGTAAATAAAATAAAATGACAAATGTGCATTTACATCTATAAACATCTAATTCAGCATTGGTCACATTTTCACATTTAGACAGAATGTGTGCATAGTTACTTGATGAGTCAAGGTAAGGGATACGACGTGACATCTAGAACACAAACAGAGTAAATATTTGTTGGTTTTAGACATGCATATTCCCTTAAATAAATGCTATCGTCAGTCTTCATACTTTATAAAAAATAAAATACCACAGCCGGCAAACAAATGAGAAACATTCATACTGTGGCCTAATTAAACTCACTGCGTATTGCGATCCCCACACTATTACTTCTCTTCAGGAATATTAGCTGATCATTTGATATGCAGTAAAACATTACAGTTAAACGGAGTAGGCCTAATAAAGGTTGAATGGATGTTTTCAAAGTACTTATCTGTCCTGCTTTCAGTGTTCAGCATCGTGTGGCGACGGCATCCGGCGACGGGAGGTGTTCTGCCAGGACGGAGCCCGACGGAGCCCGCTGGAGACCGGCTGTTCTCAGCGCTCCAGACCCGCGTCCAGCCAGAGCTGTCGGGTCGCTGACTGTCCCTCTCGGTACCGGTGGAGAGAAGGAGACTGGCAGACGGTAAGCTGCCTGTGCAGAAAAGCAACCTGTGTGCTGAAAAAAGTAGCCTAGTTTTACAGCTTTGTCTCCACCGGGCGAGTCCTATCTGCAGTTTGAGTCGCTGCTTCAGTCAGCGGTTAGGCTGCTGCTGCCAGGGGGCCACAGGGGAGGAGAGAGGAGATGCATGGCCCTTGTGAAAATCAGATGATGTTTTTTTTTTTTTTTTTCTTTTTTTAACACAGCCCAAGTCTCGTTGTAAAATGGATTATTCCGGCCTCAATGCTGATTGGCTAATCCGCTTTTTTAGAAGCAGTTGAAAAGTTAAGTGTAGCCTTAGTAAGTAAATGCACAACTGTGTCATGATTTTTAATTATCTAAACATTAAGCCCACATGTTGCCCCTAAGAAAACCAATTTTCTCAGTCAGCTTCTTATTATGAGTGTGGACCTACATAAACGCTATGTTCTGCCAGTTTTGGTATTTCTTATGAGAAATTTGTCTATTTATATATATAAACAAATGGGTGCTTCCCACTGGTTTGAAGTGGGCGGGTCTCAGTTAAAAATAAGTGATGTGGCATAGTATAGAGTTGTGCACCAATCAGGATTTAGAAATATTTGAATGAAAATGTGAATACAGTTTGGGGGTTGTTCCCAAAGGGGTAAGCTTCACTTCAGAACTTGAACCTCCTATTGCGCCATTTTGATGCTACAACAATATCACCTCTCGTTAGCATTCCATTGACTGCCATTCATTTTGACGTCACTTTGACAGTGAATAACTTTACATCTGAAGCATTTAAAGACTTCATATGTCCATTGTTTATTTCTAAAGAAACACGACAATGTATAAAAGGCTCCCTTACCTTGTACCTCCCGTTATGGCTGCGTAACAGATGTTTTTGTAAAAATAGGCTAATGATTAGTTACACAGTAGAGGAATTACCGTATAGTAGCCTACAGGAGAAGCTCGCAGGCAGTTTCGACTCACATTAGCTGTTTAAGTTTAATTACTAATGTTAACTAGCATTTTAGTTATCAATAATTAGCCTGTGTCTATGTTATCTCCTTACATTTACCTACGCTCTCCGTCTCTGGAAGATTGGGAATGATTGAGATTTCTCTTGGCACAGCTACCAGAAGACTTACAACTTTCAGACAGGTTGCTCACGTCACATTTACGTTGTCTCTCTCAGTTGGAGGCTGCGCAGTAACGCTTAGCCATCACCGGAAAAGTGCTTCTAATATCCTATCAGTTTATATACTGTCTATGGTTGTTTCCCGGTCGCAAAATTACGACTCCCACTATGGCCACGCCAAGACCCGCCCTACGAAGCAGCTCGATTGGTTGGGGTTAGGCATTTCACCTTGAGTGGTTAAGGTTAGGATATCCAATTGGTCAAGGGATAGGACCTGAACAAATGGGGTTACGTTACCTTGTGTTCTCATGGACGCCTGGCCAATAAATGCTACTGAAGGGCGGGTCTTGGCGGGGCCATAGTGGGATTCGTAATATCGCTTCCCCGGTCACTATCAATTCAATTTCATCAAACCACACTCAAACAGTCCTGGTGAAACAGCTTAGCTGACGTTTTGACTTTATACTATTATTAATAATACAAATGTTTTTTCTCCCCTAACTTTTGATTGTTTGCTTCTTTTTTAACTCAATAATATTTTATTTTATAGAGAAAATTGATATGAAACCATATTTACAGGGACATAAAAGTTTAAAAAAATTCTCCTATTAATTTGATTTTTTTTAATCATAATTGAATATTATTATTTTGTAAAGTGCACGAATACTGTTATATATCTTTTAGAGTCTTGTTGCTTGATATCGTACAGTCATACCTAGGCTATATTTAATGGGCATTCCTGCTGAGCATCATTCAGCCAGTTTCTATAGGCTACACATCCTTGTTGAGAGTTGGGATTATTAGAACAGGCAGCTGCAGCAGGAGTTTCTTCTTCACTGTGTTCAAGTGATGTTGAATCTGGGTCACTGAGCAGCATGAAATGTCTCCTCTGATAGGAGAGTCTAATTAATCTGGAGAATTGTTTGGAGCTCTCTGCCTGGGTGTTCCAATTAACAGCTCAAAGTAATTACAACAGTTCACCTGGCACGGGTTAACATATGTGTTTTATAGACTTTATACACTGTGGAGACAATCTCCACAAACCAGAGACGATGTCTAACGCCAACATTTTACTTCTTTGCCCACGTAGCTTCTTTCTACAGGCCTAACCTGTGAAATGTTTTTGCTTATAGCTTTGTCTGCTGTTGATTACCAAAACCTGTCATGCAGGTTACGTTTCATTTGTGTATAGTGCAGCAGCCTAGCAGTTCGAGTTGTTTGACAGTGTTGAAAATATTAAGAGTGATGAAGACCAGCTGGGGTCGGCTGCATTTGTAACAGCACAGAGTGTTTCTGACGCAAGTGGAAGCCTCTCTGAGCCCTTGCTAAAATGTTAAGTGCTTAACTTATGTCTCTTGCAGATTGAATGTCGTAATAGTTGAGTTATTACATGGACCTGGATGTAGTAAGACATACAGGGTCCAGGTGATTCGTTGGCTTTGATCTTGCCGTCAAGAACACTTCATTTAAGGACACCACTTTCATAGCAACACCAATCAAAAATATGCGTCCTCACCTTCTTGCCGAGATCTCATGTCTGTACATTAGATATCAAGCTTCAGCCAGGAATTAGTTAGCTAAGCTTAGCATAAACACTCGGAGACGGGGCAAACAGCTAGCTTTGCCGTGTCCAAAAAAAAAAAAAAAAAAGAGTCTACCAACACCACTATACCTATATAGTTTAGAAGTTATATTTTGTTTGTTTAATCTGTAGAAAATCAGGAATGTAAAAATGAGTTGTGGCTTTAATGGGAGTTACTTGCTGTAACTGTTTCTTGGACAAGAGAGAAAATAAGCAGAATTCCCAAAAGATTGAACTATACCTTTAAATGCACCTTTTCTGTATCCTCCTGATTGAGAAAACAATAGGTCAATACTCTCATGGTGTTACTCTTTGCCTGTCTTTTTTATTTCTCATGTTAGTCACAGAGATAGGGCCTATGTTGCTTCATATATTTCAAGAAGCAGCTCTGTAGTACTTATATCAGGTCTGGTCTAATTTGTGGTAAAGCTGTGATGTGAGAGACTGATATGAATGGGGCAAACACAGGTTTTATCTGTAAAACATTGAGATAGTGGGTGTCTGCCAGAAATTTGCTCAATAATTAAAAGCATTGCCTATATTGCGATATTCTTGTTTTTTGGGGGACAGTGTGCAGTTGCTTAATGCTAGTGAATTTCCACTCTGACCTTTCATTAGACAAATTGTTGGCATGGACTGTAAACTGTTTCAGGACTTACAAGTTGTGGAATCTTTTCTAAGGACTGTGCTCAGCTCAGGTTCTTCTGCTCAACAACACAGTGCTTACCTCCCTGCTCTTGTCTACTGTTTTGACATCTTCATGCCGTAGTCCCATCCCATGTAGTGAAGGTACTGCTTTACAAGAAGACACAAATCTCATACTGTTCAACCTTGCTCTTCCTTTTGCATTGATACCATTACATTGATTATTATTGATAATCCCTACTTTAAAACCTCATAGATGCACATGCAGCTTCCTGTGCAATTAGGTCCACTTTAGTCTTGCATTGCCTATCTCTACAGTGCTGTGTCAGTGAGGGAGTATGGTCTGGCTACACTGCCTATCTAAAAACTCTGGCGTGTTTGTATTATTATTTCTCCAACCGTACTGGGTGGTGTTAAGCCTCGATAGCGGAGATCGCGAGAGGGGACGGACTTTATCTTTATCCCAGCAATGTACATCCGTTGAGAGAGACTAGGTCCACTTTAATCAAAAGGCAAAACATTTACATTGCATCTAGATGTAGGAATGTCATAATGCTTCTCCTAATACCACTCATACATGATTTGCCATTCTTGTAAAAGGCCAGTGTCTGTCTTGTCGCCACTATAGTGCAGTAAGTCGTGTGGAGCAGGCCACCAACAACGAGCCTTGCAGTGTGTGGACCACGACCAGCAGGAGGTCCATGAGATCTACTGTGTGAACCAGATCAGACCTCCAGACATAGAGAGCTGTAACACCCACGCCTGTGAATTGATCTGGATCACAGGGGAATGGACCGAGGTGAGAGCCAAAGAAGCTGTGTGCCATTTAAATGATGTAGCCCCACTAAAGGCTTAGCGATCTCAATTGTAGAAAGTCAGTTTGCTCTGAATAGACAATATTTTCTATATGAACATCTTATTATTGTTATTTCATGCCGGTGATTTATTCTTTCCTCCAGTGCTCAGCCAGCTGTGGTCAGGGCTACCGCCAGCGTCTGATCTCCTGCAGCGAGGTGCATGTGGAGAATGACAACTATGAGTACAGCCATCAGTCTTTGTCCAACTGCCCCGGGACACCCCCTGAAAGCTACATGCCTTGTAATTTGGACCCATGCCCACCGCCGCAGGAGTGGAGGGTTGGAATCTGGAAACTGGTGAGCGAGTCCATGGTTCTAAATGTTGTCTAGTCATTTATCAGTGTTTGTTTTGGTGGAACATGCATGATTAGTGTTAGTTTCCCATGAGACCTTGTCAAAAAATAAACTTTAGAAAAAAGCTGAAACATTAATAAATTCAAGTTAAACACGTTTTTTTCCCCTCCATTTCTTTTGTGACTAATTGTAACTATTTGTAATAGTTGTCCAAATAACAAAATATTGCAGTCAACTCCTAACATTCACATAACAGTATGGAAATGTACGTTAATTCACATTTTCTTTGGCAAATCTTCTGGCAATGTAAATTTAAATTCATGCACATTACTTTTTTCATACATGAGTTTTCAAGTTAAAATATAAATGAGTTTTGCCTGAAATTAAGAACATTGTACCTTTGGCTTCAACCTGTGTCATAGCCAAATGATAAATAATATTAAAATGAAAAAATGATACATGCACGCACCCTTTTATGAAGGGGCCACTTTGAAGATAAAAACTGCTGACATGACGGACATCGCAAGTTTTATTTCACACTGTCATGGTTCTCTTCCTCCCCACCAGTGTTCAACGAGCTGTGGTGACGGAGTGATGGAGAGGACGGTGCAGTGTGTGTCAGAAGATGGTCAGGAAAGCAATAGGTGTTCTGAAGAGGCCATGCCAGAGGCCAGGAAAGTGTGCAGAAATCCAAGCTGTGAGTACTGGGAGGAAACGGCTGCTCTTTCAACACAGGTCATGGCTACCATGGTTAAGTACAGGCCAACTGAACGCATCCCAAATTCCAGTATTAGGTATGGCTTGACGTGATCCGGTCATCTCAGGGATTTGGCCTTTAGTGAAATATTTATGATGCGAGGCTAACATCAAAGATTCACTGTCCAGTGTATTTACTTCCCTACGGTAGGATGGGACATCAAAGTGTGAATGGCTATTCATTTTCTTTGATTCGATGCAGCGATTTGCCACACTTGACTTAACTCCTGAAATTTGTGTTTGCATGCGTGCACATGTGTGTGCATAAAGCCTGAGTGTCTGTCCTGGGTTAAATCTTTGCATAATACACCGTATACATACTTGTTTCTACTTCTTTTGTGTCTCTAAGGCCATTTGCCTTCCAGCTGTCAAGACGTCCAGAGCATGAACGGGCCCCTCCCAGACAGCGAACACTTCCTCAAAATTCAAGGAAAAGCGCTCAAGGTACGATTATAGTATCTCATTACCTCAGAAATGCACAGAGCACAGTTTCTGAAGCCATAACAGGTTTTATTTATGAGGGGAGAGGGACAATTGCAAAGTAGGTCATTATCACTTCTCTCATGACATTTCAGATGACTTAAACACTGACGGAACATTTTGTAGCCATGTTGTGACTGTGTATGTGACTGCATTACAGTACATTGTGCTTAGAATTCATCTCTACTACCATGTGTTTAGGCATATGCTTGGTGCTGCAGCTTAGTGTACACATTTGAAGATGCAGCATATTTCCCAACACACAGTCATAGGAAATTCTTTGCGTGCCAGTTTAGGTCATCTGTAGGGATTGTCTGCATTGTGCTTCTGTATTTGCTGGGGTTTGCAATTGCAATAATAACTTCTTCTGTTCTACTCCTTTTACTCACCTTCTCACCACCATTATTGTTCTTCCTTTCCTAATCTGTACTTCTATTTTTTCTACCGTCCAACCACCTTCATCTCTTTCCTTCACCCTTGGTTCCCTTTTCCTTCTACTCCTCCTCCTCCTCCTCCCTCTGGATACCTCCTCTCCTTTCCTCCTCCTCCTCTTCCTCCTCCTCTTCCCCCTTTTTCTCCTCAGGTCTACTGTGCCGGAATGCAGACAGAGACTCCACAGGAGTACATCACCTTGACTACAGGAGAAGGAGAGAATTTTTCAGAGATCTTTGGCTTCAGGTAAACGACTAATAGGATAACAGTAAGAATAGCCTGTTTTATTACAGAACTCCTGGCATTGTTTTTAGTCTGTAAATGAAGAAATTCCATGTAAGTGTAAAGTTGAGCTAAGGTATTTTGTGTGTGTGCGTGTGTTTGCCAGACTCAACGACCCCACTCGGTGTCCAGCCAATGACTCCAGAAGAGAGGATTGTGACTGTCGGAGAGACTACAGCGCTGCCGGCATCACCACGTTCTCCAGAGTCCGCCTGGACCTCCGCAAGATGAACATCATCAGTGAGTGGCTCGTACACACGCAAAAATCAGATTGTACACACAAACACACACACATACAACAGCATCCTGTGCCAGTGTTAACTCCACATTACTCTCAAATAAGAACTTCCTTTGCCATTTCATTATGTCCGTGCTCATGAGGGTTAATGGATTCAAGATGTCTTCAAGGTTCATTTCAGCAACACACAATTACAAGGCTTGAGGGGATTAAATAAACCTGCTCTAAGTAGATGAAATTATACTGATATTGCCATTAGGCTGACCCTAAAACTAAGGCTAGATTTAGGCTAGTTATATAACACAAGTCATTATGGCAGATGTAAGACTATCATTATAAAAGTTCATCTGAGGTCCTGTAGCAAGAATATTTGTCACGTCATACCTGATTAGCGTGTTTGTTTATCTTGTTACGCAGCTACAGATTGGCAGTTTTCTGTCACCCATGAAGGCAAGAATGTTCCATTTGCTACAGCTGGAGACTGCTACAGCGCCGCACGTTGTCCACAGGTGAGAACAACAACAGCTGTTAATTATATGACGGGAAGGGAAGACCCTTTTTCACAGCAGACTGCAGGAAAAGCACAAATTTAACTAGTAACATTAATGATGGCTCGCTTCTTTTAAGTGTCCTGGTAAGCCATTGCATTGAGCTGGAATGCCTTGGAACAGACATACCTAAATAGTATGCAGTCGTTAACTTATTAGTTCAGTCTGCCGATGTGCTGCAATAGCAGCAATCCGCTTATAAAATACATCAAAACGTGTGTAAGAGATTTGCCGCACGGTTTTCACGAAATCTGCAACAAAAAACGAAATTTCCCATAGACTTTAATGGGAAATCTTTGGGAAATCGCTTAACATAGCTCAAAACAACCCCTCTTTGGGGCCTTACTGTATCACCATACTGAAAAATAATTAAAAGTTTAAACCGAAGACAAGACTTTGGCCTTTATTGGGCTGAATGGGCATTCTGATATCAAGCACAAATTCTACCAAATCGCAGTTTAGGTATCGTCCAATTTTCAGACCGTTTCAGATTTTCCAATGTGTGTGTACGGGGACAGAATGTTGAGGGCCAGAGGGGAGGACAGAGGGGGGGAGCTGCAAACAAATTGCTCTCTCCCCTACAGTTTTCACTCTTCATACATCATGGTTGGTCAAAATGTAGGAACAGACATTATGTAACTATGGAATCCACCGGACTTAAACTTTTGGCTCTGTTAATACCAACTGCCGATAGAAACAATGAAAAAAAATATTTGGAAGGACGCAGACGGTTCCCTGATTGTTACCTGCTCTGTGTCCCATATATTTGACAGCACAAACATAAAAACCACATCAATGCGTTCGCCAGACTTTTATCTTTCTGTGATGATAATATTTTGCTGTTTGGACCCACGGTTTTTGAATTACAGAACAAACTTGAGAGGTGTAATTATCATTAAATGGACATGTTTGACCCATGAAAGATACTGTCTCCCCCTCCCTCCTCTACTCCCTGACTGCGGAAATCACCATAGCAACAAGTTCTGACACACACACCTCCTATCATGGAGACTCTTTACTGTAGGCCGTGTTGTCCTCTCTTTTTAGGACATGTTAAACAGCAGATTTACTGTTAGCCAGTGTTATTCGGATGGGCACCAAGTAATAGGTAGCCTAGAAATCTAGACTCGCCCTTGTGGCAGCAAATTTATTTGGCAGCCAGGGGGGGTCTAGGCACTCTCCGTTGACTTTCAAGCTGCAAAAACCAAATTTTGGTCAGGCCAATCACATAGTGTATAGAGTCGGTGGGCGGGGCTTATGGCTGCTGCTGCTGCTGGGAACAGCGGACTTCTGGAAGACTTGGAGTCAAGCTTTTCTTTGATAAAAGAACAAAGAACGGCACAGAAATCATTCTTAAAAAAGGAAGATGTGTTCGGAGTTTTGCCGACCGGATACGGCAAAAGTTTAATCTATCAACTAGCTCCGCTACCTTCTTCGTTGCTCTGCCTGGTTGTAGCGCTATCCTATTACGTGCAGAGGGAATTTGAAAGACAACCGTTTATCCCACCCCTCGGATCGAGCCCTGCCAATGGTGAGTTCCCAGACCCAACATCTGGATGTGGGTCTGGCTTGTCAGGCTAAGTAATAGGCACACTGTCAAAATTTCTTGCGGACTTTTCTAGTTATTAATTACACTTCTGCTTCTCTACAGTATGACATGAAAACTTGTCTTCTATTTAAAAAAACTTCATCAGTATCCATCCTTTTACTACCAGTTCATGCCTCTAGTTTTGGGATATGTATGTTACATTTAAAATGTCCCAAAACACTACAGTTAGCTTGTTGTCATTAATTGATATAGAAATATTTATTCTTGTAACATCCAGCACCTTGGCCTGTCTCATGTATTCGTTTAGTTTTCATTTTGTCACCTATTTTTTAGTCACCTAATTTAGTCTTAGTCTTGTGCCAAATGTCCTTGTTAGTTTTAGTCATATTTAGTCATTCACATATCTTTTTTTGTGAGTCAAGTCTTAGTCGACTAAAAGTCTCGTCATTTTAGTCAAGTTTTAGTAAAAAAAAAATAGTTATTTCTGAGATTATTTCTGATAACCACCAGCCTTTATAGTATGTCTACCTTTTGATATGATAGCCATCTAACAGTTAATGTTAAACTAAAAGTGTTACATGCATAGCTAGATGCTAGGATAGGAGCTCAATCTAACATCTAACTTCAAACCGACGTTAGCTTTGCCATTTGTTTTTATTCCCTTCACAACTTGATAGCCAACTAGCAAGTCTGGTATAATGGCTATAAAATATATCCTGCATAATGTATGTGCCACAATACCATAGCTAACTGGTTGATTTACAGCGTAGATGCTTAAAATCACCATTAGCTTATGAGACGTTAATTTAAGTGAACTTACGTGAATGTGTGGCTGGTTAGTCTTTAGATGTCGCTTAAGGTTGGTGGTGTTTTTCCCCGATATTTTTTGTTCACAGTGCTTCCCTGTCAGTTATAATGACACATTCTGACTTTTTGTCAATATCAATGTACGTAAAATGCGACCAAATATCGAGCCGCTTCCTTCTACCTAGCATGTCGTTGGCGCTCTGGCAGAAATCTCTGGTGTTTGCTACTGTCTATGGGTGTTGTGTTCTTGCTCCCTGTAGTTTCGTGTTGCAGCCACAGGCTGGCAGCAGCAGCACAAACTCATTTGGAATATTTTGAAGGCATAACAGCTGAATATTCTATCTCATGATGAAAAAGTAGAGACAATTGTAGACGAAAATGAAGAGAGATTTTATCTTATTTTATTTTATGCAAAACATTTTAGTCTCGTCTTTTTTCGTTAACAATAATGCATGTTAATTAGTCATAGTCAGCGTTTTTGGACATTGGTGCAGTCTCGTCATTATCTCGTCTTAGTCATGGAAAAAAAGGTTGTTGACGAACATATTTAATCTGTCGAAATTAACACTATATTCTTTGACATTTCTTTGATACATTTCTTTGGGATATCTTATTTATATTCCCTCTCTCTCTGTCTGTCTTTGTCCCTTCTTTCAGGGGCGGTTCAAGATCAACCTCTCAGGAACAGGTTTTAAGGTTGCTAAGGACTCCTCGTGGATCTCCCAGGGCAACTATGCAGTGTCTGATGTACAAAAATCACAGGTATTGGCAATATGTCCAATATATGTCCAATATCCAAGAAAACACCCCAAATTACAGCAAACTTCAACAGAGCAGTCTTAAAGATTTTGAGTACACCCTTTAAAAATATGACGGACAAATAACGTCATTATAACCCCCCATTCATTCATGATAAAATACCAATATATATTCTGTGACATCTTGGGCACTTAAATGTAACTATTCTGTAACTATATATCATTCATTATTGTTCAAGATTCTCTGGCAACTCTTTTACAGCAGACATTGTTCTACTTATCTGTAACTCTCTTTGTTTTACTGCCTCATCTTCTCTGTTCCTTTCTGTTTGCTCTTATACTTCATCCCTACCTCCACAATTTCTTCTCTCTGCATGTCCTCTTGGCTTCAGAGCTCTAAATGGGCATATCCAAAGTGGGTTCTGTATTTCCAGTTTCACTTCTCACCATAAACTCACTGAGAAAGGACCCTTATTGGGCAACTGCTCTCTCAAATGCTCCCACACCCTCCTCTTTTGAAATGGAGCTCAAGCTGGAGAGTGCACTTTGGTAAGGTGAAAACAGGAGCCGGTTGTAATGCCAAAAAGTGTTCATGGTCTGATATCCATAGCCAGCCATGGGCACTCCAGGCAGTTTAAATAAAGCCAGGTTGTGACAGTGGAATGGGGAGAGCACTCCAGAGGAGATCAGACAAACCACTTTCCACTGCGCTGTGGCCATAATGTCGTGGGATAGTGTTTTTGGTGTACACGTCTGATGCAAGTTCCCCTTTGTTTCTAGATGTTTGGACGAAACCGTCCATTATGATGCATGTGATTACCCAATTCAAACCTGGTAACAAGCTGCCTGGTGGGCCTCAGCCTTTGTGTGCCTTTTGAAAAGGAAAAGCTAATTTGAGAGGCACCAAAACAACCCTGCAGCAAGTGTTGTGAAGTGATGTTTTTTTTTTCTTAACAGATTCCTCAATCTAACATCTGTTTTACGCTGATAGTTTAGATCAGTAACAGGGAAAACTGCTTCAACTAAATATTTCTTCAGCACAGGACAGAGAAATCAAACAAGCTGTCATCCTGAAAAAAAAGTTATCCCATATTTATATTTTACATATGTTTCTTTCTTATATTTAGCATCTGTATGGCTATATTACAAAACATTGTAAAATAAGTTCACTTAAAGGTCCTATGACATGCTGCTTTTTGGATGCTTTTATATAGGCCTTAGTGGTCCCCTTATACTGTATCTGAAGTCTCTTTCCCGAAATTCTGCCTTGGTGCAGAATTACAGCTACTAGAGCCAGTCCCACAACGAGCTGTCCTTAGGACGTGCCATTTCTGTGTCTGTAGCTTTAAATGCTATTGAGGAGGAGAGAGGGGGGGGGGGGGGGCAAGGTGGAGGGTGGGGGGTGTGGCCTTGACCAACTGCCATGCTTCTCTCATTTGCAAGCCATGATGTCTCTCTCTTTCTCATGGGCGAGCCAAATTTTTTGGGCGAGCAAAACAGAGAAAGGGGAGGTAACCTTTCCCCTTATGATGTCATAAAGGGAAGATTCCAGATTGGCCCATCTGAGCTTTCATTTTCTCAAAGGCAGAGCAGGATACCCAGGGCTCGGTTTACACCTATCACCATTTCTAGCCACTGGGTGACTATAGGCAGGCTAGGGGAGCTCATATTAATGTAAAAAAAACTCATAAAGTGAAATTGTCATGCCATGGGACCTTTAAGCACCAGCAGCAGAATCTCACCTTACTGATGTTATTCCTCTTGTGTCCACAGGATGGCAGCAGAGTGTCAGGAATGTGTGGAGGCTACTGTGGTAAATGTACACCGTCCTCTGGCTCCAGTCTGCCTGTGACAGTGGAGTAGATCTAATGCCATCAAACAGGTGTGGGATATATATAACAACAACATTTTTCAATTATAAAAGGCATAATCTGTAATCCAAATGAAGATGAGAGTTTAGCCTCAATCACCAAAATTCAAAATATGTAACTGGAACCTGCTGACCAACTCAACAACTAAATCTTACTTAAGTATTTATGTTATTCATGTTTTTAATGCTCATAAGGGATGATCTACACCAGTAATGCTTGTAAACAGAGGAATAAATCACTTATATTTTCAGTCAGTCAACTGAATTTTTCATATTACACAAATATATGACTACAATCTGCAATTCTGTTCACTGAATATCTTTCCCTTGTACAATCTGTTTAATACTGTGCAGGTTTATGAATTTTAATGATTACCTGTCTGATTATTAATGTAGTTGGCATGTTTGTTTTTTTCAGCATTTCCATTCATCTTGGCAGTCGTCTTACAAGACATCCCTTCTCTTTGGTGCTACAGCCAATTCAGAGCTCAAACCTGCCCTGACCTCTTTTACTCCTATGTGTGTATAGTGTAAATGACTCTGGTGTAAGTACTGTACATAGCAAGATAGACATGTCTTATTTATTGTACTCTCCATTTATTTTTGTATTGTCATATAATTGAACTGTTTTGTTGTCAATAGCGAACACCACACAGTTCCCATTTATCATATTTTCGCCAGAATGTGCCTTCCAATTTGGATATTTGCCATTTGGACCTTTTAGTACTGACATTACTTTGCGCGACATGTGTCACAGCCATATGTTCCTTTTTAGACCAATTTATTAAGTTGGGTTGATTCCAATAATGCTATTGTTGTTATGCTCACCAGACCATTAATGTGTCTTTTTTTAAAACCTTTATTACTTCAGGCAGATTAGCGAGCACATGCACAGATACACACCAGTATAACCGTTGTCCTGTTTTATACTGTGTGCTATTGAGCAGCTCCTTAAGAGGACTTTCTTGGTTTAGTGAAGTGTAAGTTTAGTGAATTTCCCAGTCAGATGTTACCAGTAAGTCCAGTGATCCTTCCAGTTCTAAGTTCTTGTGGGCAACTCTTGCTGTAATTTCGTCCAGCTACTTCCAATTAATAAGCTACTGTACCTTGTGGCAGTCTACAACACTCAGTGCTTCGCTCCTTAGCGCACTTCTCATCTCGGTACGTTTGAGGTGTTGTGTTGTGTAGCCAATCACATTCATAAGCGGTTATTGCAAACCAACTGGATTGTGGTCAGGCTGTAGTATAGTATCATTCTAATTATGTTTAGATTTAAAAGATCCATTCATGCTTTTGTTTGAGATAAAAGTAAACGATCAGCTGCAACCGCTCTGCAGTAAGAGGACAGAAGGTATAGGAGAGCAACTGTGAGGCAGTTGAAGGGTATAATAATAATGTACATTCCTAGAATGAGTTGGTGTGGAGGTGGGATTTACAGGCCAGACTGGAGGAAGTGAGACGTTTAACCATACACAAACACATTGTACACACACAAACACACTGGAACACATTACTGGATCACTGAAGAAGGTTGTTGGTTACAAGAACTGTAGAGATTATGCTGCCAGACATCAGAGAGAACCAAATTCCTCTGTGTTGTTGCGTATCTCCCAGGTAGCGTGCAGTGACCAAGGGGAGCCATTAGCCTTTAGCTTTTACAAAACAGACAGGTTATCTTATCTGGAGTAACTTGAAAGAAAGACTTCAGGCCAATAAAATTCCAGTATATACTCCAGAGATATAATGCACTGGTCTGGCCCTGGAGACACTTCTCAAACTGCTGAGCCCACAGGCCCCGCAGCATGATTTCTGTCCAGATGCTGCTTGTAAACCATTGCCTTCTGTACCTCACATTCTTCTCTCCATTTGTGTTTTTAAAGAGTCTGTCCAAACTGTACATACTGAATGCTTCTTTTTAGAGCATTTTGACGTGTTGTTTTTGTGACAATATCAGGTCACCTTTTGTGTATAAGTATGTATCTCTTTAGTCAGGTTCATGCAGTTTTGTGAGCAAACATTGAAATACACAAGAAGAATTCAGACAGTATAGAATAAAATACAAAAATCAATACTTTTTATGTTCTTTAAGCCTTAGCTGTGCCTATGGTAGATTTGCAGGGGGCATACTTTATGTACAACGTTTTGAAGAAGCCATATTTGCTTTTGTAAGCCTTTCTGTATTTTGTGCTATTTCAGTGCCTTACTGTACACGATAATGTGCATACTTCAGCCAAAGGGAATTTCACAGTCTTAATCTGCCTCTATACAAGTATGAAATGATCTATAAAGACACAGTTGCAACTGATAAATGCACTTCTCATTGTGAATGTCAGACTTTAGTTCAGTCAATAGAGTTCTCAGGTGTCATAAATGAAGGGATTATCATGATATTTAAGTGTATTTTACACATTTGCCACATGTTAATCAGGTAACTGAAAATGTATTATTGAAGTTTAACAAAGTGTCATTATGTATGCTTTATTTTACATATATTTATTTTACCATTTCTTTATGTGAATGTACATAGGCTTTGACCATAAATGACTAGGAATTACCATTCAGTATTGCCAAAAAATGTCTGACAACACATTTCCTGTTTTGTGAATACATTTATTCATATGTAGGCCTATGTCATAACTGCATAGATTGTATAAGCAACGTTTGGTGCTGCCATATGAAAAGCATGATTATATATGAGATTAGATAAGCAATGATCAGAAAGAAATAAAATGCCTGATATATTACGTCATGCTTGCATGTCTGCTTTTCACACTAATAAATTATTTATAATCCACTTGATCCTTAATGTATTATCCAACTACAACACTGGCTGTAAAAATATAATAGTCAGACCATAACATTCTCGCTCCACGTTGCTTCTGCTTAATTATGATTACACAGCTTCTACCATCATGACAGTCTGGCTTGTGACCTGACAGACAAAACTCGTCTTCCAAAATAAAAGTAATTCACTGCTGAGCAGATTTCAGAAGACAAAAAATAAAACAGGGAAATTACCTTTAAACCTTTGGTAGTCGTTTAAAAGACTCCCTTCAGACAGATTTTAGGACATTGAAAACATACTCTGCTTTGAATAATGTGTCTGATATGGTTGTTCAACAAAAATGTTCACTTCCAGAATCTGTTAATATCCAAATATTGTTCATTTCAAAAGTTTAACTGCTGGACAACAGGTATCGCCACTAAAAAGTCCATTCTGGAGGCTTCATGTTTCCACATCAAAAATTGCCTTTGGAACATGATTAGCTTCCAAACTAAATCCTGCTTTGGGTTCTTTCACCCCCGCCTCATCTGACGGCCACATTCTGCTTCATGATGAATCATGTACAAGTTGAAGGAGCTGATGGGATTACATTTTACTCGAATTGTACATCGTACAATTTCATGTGAGGTTGATTTTCCATTATTCCATAATTATCAGTTGGGGTCACTGACTGCAGTTCAACAAAAATCACTTTAAGGTGTAGCTTTAACTGTAAAATGTTGAACGTATACAGCTGACTCTTGCATCCTGTATGTAACTTCAAAATAATTTGAAGTGGGGAATAAAACAGGGGCCGAATGAATATGCATTATTGCTCTGATAGACTAATTTACACAAACACAATCTATATTTCACAATGTTTTGGTATTTCAGATAGCGCAGAGCAATAGAAGCCAACACATCATTTGGGGATTGAATCCTCAAACGCATGAGCTGCTGTTTGAGATGTTATACAGGGGATAAGTACAAGTACAAGTGTGGAAAGAAAAGAGAGGGAAGCAGGGTTGGAGATGCAGGAGCTTTCAGCTGCTCCAGAGGACTTGTCTAAACCTAAGAACGTGATACAGAAGTCGATTCCCAGGGGTCAGCTTGTAGAAAAACTCTCTGTGTTTCCTTTTCTCTTTCTTGCTCACACATGAAAGCTGTGAGACAAGTCCTCTATAGAATAGCTGAATGACAGCGGTGTGTCAGCAGGTTTGCATTACATCAGATATTCTTAAAAAGAAATGACAGACTTACAGTGAACTCTTTTTCCAGATGAACCCAAATGCAATCCAAAGAGCTCTCCCTCCCTACTTATAAATAGTTGCATCACTGGTAAAAGTTATGATGAATTCCTCCCAGAATGCTGAATGCGGGTTTAACATTAAAAGACAAGTGGCTTCTAGCTGTGAGACTAACTCCAGGTTTTTAGCAGCATATCTGAGCAAAACAGAAAGTGGCACCGATACTTCCTATGTGCACAGGGACTCAGGTGAACCATAGTTTGGGAGATATGTTCATGTTTTCTATTGCAGGAGATAATATGTCACGGTCCACTGGGAAAGAAGTAGACACATCTGATTTGTTGTGCAGATATTGATGCTGACTCAGAGGGTAAGTTAGTGCACTACTATGTCTACTATGATTTAAATTAGAAGCAGCTTGAATCACTGATAGTCAAGCAGAAAAGGACATGGTTTATTTTGGTTGATGGCACGTGTCAAAAAGCGTTAGATGTACCTTTAATGTGTATTGGACATCTGTATAATGTGTGTTTATGAGAGTTTATGTGGGTTGTCAAGGGTCTCCATGGCGACCTCACAGGGTCGACACCAGCTATCAGCACATGCATGCAAGCTCGGCAGGTGGTTCAAAGCAGAAACAAACACTCGTTGCACCTCAGAGGTAAGCGTACTAATTCAAGATTTAAAAATTATAATCTGAACTGGCATGAATCAATTTGTCCATCTGTGCATTTATGATTTGTGCAAAAACGTTCTCACTGCATGTGAGTTTTCATTGTACGTAAGATATGTAAGTCCTGTAAGCCACTGAATACCTAATCATTTAAATATGAATATGTGAACCCTAATTATAAAAATTACTATTTCAATAAACTATTTCAGTGCTATAAATTCAGTTGTATTAAATGTAAAATCTTTATTGCATTAACCAAAGAAAAATAAAGAGACCTTATTACGAAATTATGACTTCCATATGTCAATTTGTCGATTTGTTATCTCACAATTACAAGAAAATCTCACAATTTCATACCTTCGAGATCTTTTCTCCTAATTATGAGATAGTAAATCATAATTGTGAGATAAGGCCTTCATTGTTTTTGTACATACAACACTGAGTATTCAATAGTAAGTGAATTCACAAAGATTTCTTTATTTTCTCTCCCTCAAATACACTTAATTAGAGTTTTAAATATTTAAACAAATGTATAAATATATATATCATTAACAAGTAACATCCACTCTATTAGTCAGTAGATGTCATGTTTTATTGGTTGCAGTGCAGGTGAAGGGCTTCACTCCACTGTTCTTGTTGGTATTCTTCACTGGCCTGTATCCTCTGCTCCTCTGATTGGTCCTTTACAGTGATCTGCAGCCCTCCTGCAGGTAAATGGCACCTACCACTGCCATCATTTTACCTTCACTCTCAGCGGGGTCTAAAAGCACACTGACGTGTCTATGTGTCCCTGTAGAAAACATAGGTACTGTTATTACTGACCGTAGAACAGGGAGAGGGTGAATGATGCAGCAGTTAAAAGGACGCTGAAACTGTTTTGTTTTTGACTGTTTTCAATGGTGCAAGAAGTTGCTGTCATCTCTAAATGTTAGGTGTGAGGAAATGTGTGTATAGGTGCATATCTGGGAAAAAGATAGAGTGTAGGGAAGGGGGGAGGACAGGGAATATTTGACACCAGTGCTGACAACAATCGCTCAGCAAACTCAGATTTTTCCATCGTGCAAACAAGGTGACAAATATGAATAACTGTAATGAATACCAGAAACATGCACATACTCGTGAGTACAGTATGCACTATGCAGTTAGTCTCACAGAAACTTCCCACAAGGATTAGACCTAAGCAGCAGTAGGCTTCTTAGTGTACTGGCCATTCCCAACACTTCTGAACGTCATGTCCGCCACCTTGCAAGCAGCCGCTCATTGAAGCCAAATCAGCCCTGACAGACTTCTGCACGTCTAAAGTTCACTCGCAAGATATTTGAGATAATGCGAGGTAAAATGCACGGCCTCAAAAATCCCGGATCAAGTTTCTGTGGAGACAGTTGTTTTCCTCAAGGACAGCAGCAAAATAAAGCCTGATGTCAACTACACTGACACTCGCTGTACCCTGTTGACTGTACAACCAAATAAGGAGATCTTGCTCGGAATAGCACGCAAGCCGTTTTGGATTCTGCCAACAGTGTTTAGGCTCTTAACTCAGGACTTAATGAGGGGCGTTTTAAAGTCGTGAGTCCCCAGGGTCAGCTCCCTCTACCATCATTATCATCATCATTCCTTAAGGTAATCTGGGATGGCTTTGAACTGAGGCTTAGTAGTAAGCCCACATGCACACACAAATAATGTGGATGCCCAGATACAGTACTGTATGTGTTTATCTGAATGACTGTAGTTGTGGATTTGTGCATTTGTCTTTAGTTCATGCCTCTCATTTTCTACCTCACTGTAAAATCTAGACTACTGCTGATGTGTGACAAGGATGTCTTTTTTCTTTTATCAACCGGTGCAACTGAGTGTCTTTAGGTTACTGGTCTAAGCCGAGAATTCGTCGCTTCTCTGTCTCAGTTCCGTTCAGTGCAGAAACATTTAGTTTTGACACAGCAACACCTGTCGCTTCCGTACGTTTTTTTTTTTGTAAAAAAAAAAGAGAAAGAAAATGAAAGAGCAAAGCAGAATTTCCTGCATGATGCAATACGAAAAGACAAGAAAAAAAGAGCAGAAAACTGTATTCAGACTCACTTTCATTGTGCTTTTGATGGATTGACAGATAGACTTTTGAAGATATACTACTACTAGAGCTTCACATCCTCTGATCCACGATGAGAACAAGCATCAATCAAAGATGAAAATGATGTTAGAACATATCATTATAACTCCCATCAATGTGTTGCATTAGAATCTGATTAATTTTGCATATACAGTGAGTGTAATTTTGATAATTTACACAATAAATGGCATAAATAAAGGGGCACTAATAAACTGAATTAAGCTATGGATATACAGGTGCCCAAATATATTATTGTGGTATCACTCTAAACTATTTAACTGAAATCGAAAGTAGTTGACAAAATCGTTTCACCACAAGGTCCATTCAGTAGCTGTTCTGGCTGTTCTTTCTTAGCTGGTAGAGTTTCTCAATGGTCATGGAATTGGAGTTAAAAATATTAAGTAATGTTAAGATTTCCATTTTTTTTTTTAGCACTTTAAGGACTTCCGATCCATGTTGGTTTCATAATCAATATGCTCATGACTCTACAGTCCCCCTCAGCTTTATGGAGCAACTTTCATCTGAATAACTAAACATAGTGAAACAGTAGCAACTAAAAAGCCAGATTCTCAGATGGCAAATACCTGTTTAAATTGTTATATGACTATAAATACAAAAGAAAAAACTAAATGGAAATTGAATCTCACAGAAATGCATTGAAATCAAAGAGAGAACAATAATATACAGACTTTTAGCTTTTGGAAATTGTTCTCCCAAGTCTTGGCAATCAGGGGAAATCAAAATGATAATTGTAACTAACACAAATATGAAACTTTTTTTTGATTTTTTCCCAGAGACGTCCACATGCTTTTATCCAAAACATTAGTTGTGTCATCGCCAATGCATTTCCTGTCTGCTATGAGAAATCTGGAGGCTGCCTGAATGACCTGCAGTTCTGCCTGCAATACACACACACTACATGCAAGGCCCACCTGCTTGTATCAGGTTAGGGTTATCTATTGGCTGAGCAAGCTGCCTGTCTCCTAACATGACTTCATGTGATTGGTTGACACAGTCAGCAGCCAGAAGTCAAGATGGCGGCTAACAGTAAACAATACATTTAAATACAAATAGATGTCTATATATTCGTTCAGTTGTGGAGTTATCGGTCTGGAATTATTTAGCAAAGTCTCATGAAAAGTCACTCAAGTTTCAGGCCGGATTACTAAGCTTCTGGGAGGGCTGCAATCGCACCGAAGCCCTCTTTGGAAAGAACGAGGCTAGCTTGAAGCAATGCGGAGATATTAAATATGACATAAGTTGAGGTCACTCAGAGGGTTTTTAAACAGCAGAGCTAAAAGGAGAGGGATTGTTGGATTCACATTCACCAGATGGATACAAACAAGACCCCAAATGATTACTAATGTTACTCTGCATGTGTAAACTGGCAACTTGTAAGATGCTATGTCAATGTTATGTTTACAGCTGGTTCCTGCTGCCCCCAAGTGGCCTAAAAGACAGTTTTCAATTGTAGCTTGTAGCTGTGGGTACGGCTGCTGAACAGGCTACACGTTGTAAACAGCCGTGGCCCACTTGCCTGGTCCTCCAGTAACGTTAGCAGTTAGCGGGGTTAGTATGGCAGCGTTAGCCAGGACCACTTAGTCGGGATCACTTTACTGGCTGTGTCTCAATTCTTTTTGCAAGTAACCAACTCAGGTACTCTAGCTATATCATTCAATGTGAGTACACAAATGTTGAAAGAATATAAAAATGCCCGTCCCTTGTAGCCAAACCTAATGCTTAGCCTACCTGCTCAGGAGGAAATTAGCCAACTCTGCGTCCTTTTGGGCTCTAAGCTGTCTCCATCTTTCAAATACATCTCCAACATTTACCCGGGGTTTGTTACGTCTCTGGGCACACAACTGTTAGGTCGGGTAGAATCTATCTCCGATGATTCTGTTCGTTTGTTTGCTGCTTTCATGGCTGTACTAACGTTACAGCTGTATCGCGCTGGGTTTACGCTTTTACAGGTAGCGGTATATCTGGCAAAGCCGGCCTGGCTGTCAAACTGGGCAGTTGATAACAACACACAGGCCAAAACACTAAATTTAGTGTTTAGTGGCCAAAGTTAGCCTAAATTACATCACGGAACGGAAATTTCAAGTAGAATATACTGGCATTAGCATGTTTCCTTAATATCTGATGACGCATTGACTAAAAGCACTGTCTGTCTTTGCAGAATAGGTGGAAGGTTTTAAAATAAAAACACATTTATATCTATTCACTGTTTCTTTTCTCTGAAACACACTGTTATATTGTTTTATTGTTTCTTTTGTTTTGTAATATTGTATTCTATAGTATTCTATTTTTTTCTATTTGTTGCTTTCTGGAGCTAGGCAAAAAAAGAAGTTTCTCTACACGTTATCCTGTGTATGATTGTGCATTTGTGACTTGAGATTTGATTTGTAATTATTCTTAGGACCCATTCAGCACAATTCACAATCTCTTAGTCAACCTACTTAGAAACGTCACCCTCCAACATTAAAGCAATAAAATCCAATCTTAGTCCATTTAAAAAGAAAAAGAAAACAGAGTGTGTCCAACAGAAAGACTGACAGGACAATCACCCCACAGCATTGTGCATGCCTAAACTTTAAAGAGGTTGACAAAGCTACATAATGGGTAGAAAGCAGAGTGTTGAGCAAAATGCGTGTCACAAAATAATAAGCAAATCTTGGTGGAAGAGTGCCTCTGAGTCAAAGCAATCTCACACTGAGGCTGTGCCTTTTCTCTGATGATGAATAGAATAAGCACCTGCTGGAGAGAGTCAACATTGTTAGACCACCCGGCAGTAAAAACGCCCCGTAGGTCACATGGCAGACATTTCTAGTGAGATGAATAGAGGTTAGGAATGAATCTGTTCTGAACAAATGTGAATTAGGAGCATAGGATTAGGAGATGCTCAGAGAGAGAGAGAGAGAGAGAGAGAGAGAGAGAGAGAGAGAGAGAGAGAGAATAACCTGTCTCTGAGTTAATTTTGTATTAGTCTCGCATTGCCAGACCTATCTCCACAGCACTGCGGAGGAAGGTCCTGCTCTTCCACACAACATTCCTGCATAGGAGTAAAACCTGCTCTGGTTTATTGGTGCTAAGCTCCAGACGCAGTGACGATGGCTCTCCTAAATGTTCTCGGGAAGAATCTTGTTTAGGTGGAACATTTGCACCCTGCAAAAGAAAACGCCACATACAGTATTGAATGAAGTTAACTGTTCACACAATACATTAACGTGAGCTAGCCTATATAAATGAGCTGGATACATGGTTAAATGTAATTTGCTCTTACCATTGTATCGCCGTGTGTATTTTGTCCATAGCAAATCCCTGTCAATAGGTCCCAAAACATCAAACAAATGCCGTAAATATATTCTTTGTAAATCATTTCCCGAACAAACCAAGCAGGCCTGCCTTGTTGCCCGATACACATTTTCCTTAAAACTTGCCATTTTCAGCATGTATCGTTAGTCTGGTTAATGTTGACCGATTCGAAATCAACGAAAGCGGAAAGTGAGGGACATCCGGCGGAACTTTTGGTGGCACTGGAACTATCCGTAAATGAACCGTCGTTGATATTGACTAATGTTGTATTGTGACTCAGCAGTGACATTAAAATGTGAAAGTATTTTTGGAATGTATTCACCTTTTCACATTTTGGCATAATGGCATTTGCTACTTTGCCTTGCAATTCATAGGGAATAATGGGAAACCGGTTATATGAAGACATGGTGTTTGAAGGAGAATGCAAGCATAAAACATTTATTTCCTCAATAATTACAGGGTATGTTATTTGCCTTGACATGTTCTCAGACTGAACGTAAGTACTCGACCACACTGTCATTTACCACAGCATCACTAGTTTTGTCCAAGTGTAATTATAGTTTGTCCCTTTTCTTTCAAAAGTATTTTCCTAGTCCTCTATTGGCTGTGAGGAAACAGGGTGGAGCTACAATCCGGAACAGCTCCATTCATTAATGAAGGAGGTTAATAGGATAGGACTGCAGCCTGGGCTCGGTGCGTTTTGGAAAAGTCGTGAGGGCATTTTATCATTTGCGCACTGATCTCCAGTTTCGTCTTTGTGCTATTTGTACCCGTTAGTAGCCGACTGTGCCTTCCCTCTCCTGTCATCAGCCTGTCATGTTCAGTCGCAGCTATAAGAGAAGAGATTCCAGCAAATCGGTAGGTAGGCATAAAAAAGTTAGAGGTTTGGTGATTTCCATAGCGAATGTCTCGGCTTGCTTTTGCGCCCTAATTAAAAAATACGCATGCGACTTATTTTGATGTGAAGTTTTCCCTGTTTTGTTTCTGCTGTTGCCAAGGGCATCAACTTACATCTGCTCTGTTAGGATAACGCTGGCACAAGCCGCACTACCAACACAACATGGAACACGATGAAATATATGTTTCTCTGTTTCAACCAGTGGCTTTTTGTTGTTAAATATAACCAACACAACATATAACACATGTAATGAGTTTTGCAGCACGCATCCTTTTTAGCTGATAAAGATCCAAAATAAATGTGCCATTTATTGCTTTGATGTGTTTATTTCATAATTAACTCATTCATCTGTTTACTGTAATTAATGCAGGTTACATGAAGAACTCCATTTAAATTATGTGCTAAAATAGCACATTACCACTGTATGTTGGGGTGATTTGAAAAATATTTAGACACAGGTTTTGTACAGTAGGTGAAGTAACTCATAGAATAAGTCAACACTTAGCCGAGCACATGTAGTGCAATGTTGTCTAAATGGACAAAACTAGTGCAAGCTATGACCCATCATCTCATGTTCCTGTTTCTCCCAAGCTGAACCCTGCAGATGAGCCGCAGAGAGGACAGCCCTGCATCAGCTGTGGAGAACAGTGTCCTGGCTTTGCCCTGCACAAGTGGAGGTAACCGCTTCTCTTCACTCCATGCAACCAAAAACAAATCAATGCCCACACAGTCGGCGTCCTTTCCAATGTGCAGATGTTTCCATGCCAAAGATAGGAGTGCCTTTCATATCAAACCACTCTTGCAGACTGATGTGAATTTGCAGTCAGCTGAGGCTTCCGTGAGTGAATTAATACATGATGAGAGTTAAAACCATGACTTATTTGCTGCATGTAACCAGCCTATAAAGTCGCTAGCAATTTAACAACATGTGATATATTAATTGTACAAAACAACAGTAAGGTATGTTCTTCAAGTAGAGTGGCATTCAGGAGGAATCCCTTTCAGATCTCTGGTACTTTGAATAGAATCAGCCATCCATACAACTGTGAAGAAACCATTGTTCTGCCCCTCTGTGCCCTGAGATAATAGTTTTTACTGTAAGATCATTCATGCAGCAGGGAGAATTCATGCCTGCTGTCTTCTACAGTCACTCTGTCACAACTGGGAAGGATGTACATTTACTTACTGGTATGTTGTAAAACAAACAGTATATTGTAATAAGAACTGATACTGCTATGAAGTACAGGTGGTTTGAGTTAGTGCGTGAAAGAGTGTGACTAATGTGTGCAACTATGTCTTAGGAATGCAGTACAAATAGCATCAAATATTTTCGACGAGGGCACTAAACACTGAACGTTTACCGGTATCAGCTGATTCTTATAACCACCAATCACTCAGTAACAAAGTGACTCTATAAGCAGTACTAATAGAGATGTTGTGAGCTATATCAGTGTATATGTGCTGTTTAGTGGCTGCTAAAGCTGAGACTGTGTAATCAACAAAACCCAATGGCACATTATGCACCGATTACAAATCCTACATTGTAATCGCACAATAAGCTGCTTGACTTGGTCCACTGAGGATTACTTGGGGAAGAGAGGTCCAAAATTACAAGATCAACAAAACCGTAGTTCAATTCAGTTTACATTTTATTTACACCTGCACGACTTCATTCTGTAGCACACCAGAATTACCCTTATTACCAATTTTCATCAAAAACACTGAATAAATCATATTAAGATATACAGTATTTTGGCAAAAGAAAGGTCAACCCGGTTGGAGCCAGTTTGTTCAAAGTTAACACGGCAGCCATGGATTCGTTAGGCATTTTCTCTCTTAATGGGATTCCACAATAGAAGGGGAGGGTCTGAACCATAAAGGCCATCCTGCCTCCTTTGCTGTAAAGTTAACTATTACAGGGTGACAGTGGGCTCAGGAATGCAGCCTTTAAGTCTTTGCAGTACCACAATAAAAAGTTAAATAAACTTTTTCCCCTCTGACAAACTGGAATAAAACGTTGTCAGTGGACACAGACTTAAGGCAAAAGGCTGTTTTATGGCTCCAACAAGTCTTTGTTCCTGCATAGAGCACTTCGAGAATTTCCTGTTTCTTTTTCCTCGTGCAAAAATAAATGTGTTTTCATGCTAATTTAGCAAGGTATGGTAGTAATGGTTTGCTTTGGAATGTGGTGGACTTTAAGTGACCCTGATGTTAGAGATAGGGAGATGAAGGGGGGCAGGTGTAGACATACTGTTTTGTCTGGTCACATATGCTGTTTGTCTGTTGCTCAGTTGACAAATGCAACTATGCAAATATAAGTTATGGTACATGTGGATTGCTGTATTCTCAAACTCACATGTACCAGGTATGATTTTTCTTAAGTTCCTTCAAAACAAAGTGATGAAAACTGGCAGTTAGCAAATCAACGGCATCATTTTTAGCCATGCAGCAGTATGGTAATGGCCATCTATTTCAACAATTTCTGGATGGAATTCAAAAAAATCTGGTGCAGAGAGAATGGATGCTAATGACTCGCACCACCATGAGGTTGACATTTGTGGTTTTTAAGTGACAACTATTGGATGGATTGCTGTGAAATGTGGTGTAGACACTTATGCTCAGCGCTGTTGAGGTAGGTCTGGCAATGTGAGACTAAATTACATCTAGCAAGAATAATGTTGCTGACTGTTTAATTTTAGTTTTTTCAATGTATTTTATTCAAATAATTTCTTGGGTTGTTATGAGGTAAAAGCATTTCACAAAAAGAATGAAAAAGTAAAAAATTAATAAAAAATGAAGGGGACTTGGGGTCAGGTGTGTGTGTGTCTCAGAATTAACTGAAATATTGCTGATTCTCTAAATATTCATAGATGAATGTGCATTACAAGCACTGTTTTTCTCCCTTTTCTTTCTTCTTCTTCCTCTTCTCTTCTGTCCTGCCTGTGTATAAGATGTTTCCACTAAGCAAAGCTCCGGGGGGTGTTTCTTTTATAGTAAGTTGACTGAGTGTGTTGAGGCATTTCCCATTCAGAGTCAAGCGAGGAGCCAGTCTAGGGTATTTAAAATCACCCAGGCCTACCAAAACACTACCCCCAAGAATTTGCTGTAGATGTTATTTGACTCAAATGTGAATGTTAAACCCAGTGGCCTGTGTCTACAGTGTAAACTTTAAAGTACAATAACTGGTTTCCTAGTGACTTAAAAAATGTGATTGCAAAAAGAAGTGGCTAAGATTAGGATTGTCTGCACGGTGTTGTTCAGTCTAATTCTGTGTGACGGAAGTTTGCTGGAGAGTTGCGGCTTATTTGCAATGACAGACGTTCACAGATCTGGATGGATGCCCATGTGGAGGTGCATGTTTAAAGGCCTGGTAGAAGATACAGGACGCTGTTCTGCTCTCAGTAAGATCTATCTGGATACGGTGGCTGAAGTTGCGGAAGTTGCTGTGGAAAAGGACACCCTGGCTGCTCTGCTTACCCTGATGTGGGTAAAAAAAAAAAAAAAGAAAATGGACCGATGAAAGACGAGCTTCTGTTACCTGGCTGCTTGTGTGTCAGTGTGCCTGTGTAAGCTGAGTGGGCTGCTCTGGGCAGGTTGGCCATAGGAGTAGATTCACCTTGCACAACATGCTCCTTCTGAATTATTAATGCCTGCCTTTGGCTTGATTAATTTTCCTTGTGCTAATGAGACTCATTACCAGACTTATTAGCATGGGCCCTGAGTGTTCATGCGCTACCTGATCGGCCCTATCACCCTCTAATGCACGACGCCGGTGTGTTTTAGAGCTGCGTGTTCTTAAAAGGTTACACTTGACCTGTTGGTTTGGGTTAGGTCAGTACAAACGCGAATCAGACTACAAAGGAGGATTTATGCCATGAGATCTTGCCATTTGCTTTTCCTTCATTTCCTCCAGCCAGCAGCACAACCTAAAACTTCAATTAAAGCACCAGGTTGGCTGGACAAAGCATGTCCTTGTATGCAACAGGGCCTTAGCTGAAACTTTAGCTGGCTTAAAGCAGCAGTGAGAGGGTAGAAGAGGAGGATAAAAGATGGTCGCAGAAGAACAAGAGGGATTGAGGTTGAGTTTTAACCCGGCCCTGAATGGCTTGCTGACGTCTGTCCCCTCAGTAACCCAGTCTGATCTGCATAACACAGGCCAGCCCCTCCATTCACTGTGTTAACAAGACGGCCTGGCAAATAAAACTGTCAGGGCGCCCAGGCATATGAAAAGACTCCGGCTATATCGGCACAGAAGAAGAAGACTCAGTATGAGGTGAGGTAGGAGAGAGAAAAGAAGAAGCCATTGGTGGTCCGTGCCACACAATAGAAACTTAGCAGATTTATCACTAAAGCTATGTCTGTGTATTTGCATGGAGATGGTAAGCCTCCTCGCTTGATAGTGTCCAGGTTTTGAAAACACTCCCTACCCTGCTGTCTTATTTCCCTCCCTGGGCTTGTTTTGGAGCAGAAAGCAGGAACAACATCTGTGATGGCATGGTATGGGTCAGTAGGCAAATGACTTTTTTTAGCTGGGCTTTTTATTGTGTAAATGGTGTGTTTTGTCTTTTGTCATTTAGAGGAGATTTGTTTTGAAGGGGTTATCTAGTGACAGGTCTGCGGGATCATGTGATGTATGAAGGATGTTAACAGATAATTCAAACCCGGAGAGCTGTGAAGCCCTGATATAAATCATAGTTTGACCTTTGGATTCTCTGACAGTGTTGGGCTGAACTTGTCGCTTCCCATTCCTCTCCTCTCACTCCCTTTGTCTTCTTTCTGCAGTTTCTTTTGTTCTCACCAGCTTTTTCCCCTTGTTTTTCCCTCATCTCATTCTATCTAAATCACCCCATACTACCCCCGGATAAATACACATAAGACAACATTTGATTTGACTTTAATGGTACGGACTTTGTGCAAATTACCATGGCAGTCACGGAGCCAAAGATGGTCAATGCCGAGGCAGGCTGAGATCCTGAGGGGCCTGTTGGTCGGCTGCTGAATTCCAATGAAAACCCAGCATTAAAAATTCAGGCGCTAGGCAGATGTGACTCAAAAACACACACGTAGGTCAAAGCTATGCAGCACCATGGCTGAATTCCAGTAGTGTTCCTCATTTCCTCTTCCCCAGTGTTAAGGTTGACTTGGGTTTTAATAATAGGCACAGGTAAAGAAACCTATTTGTTTCTCACAATCCTGAGATATTGTCTGATTTGTCCTATTGAATGCACAGAATGTTTCACTGCCTTTGGCAAAAAAAATACACTGTGATTCCATTATATCATTTTTTCTTTTTGTTTTCTTTTAGATATTCTGAATGTATTCTCAAGCATCGATAACGACCAAATTTATTGCGTTTTCAGGCAGAGTAGTGTACACCTCTTCTGTTTGATTTGGTGCGATAGAGCGGCATTGTGTTGGCTGTTTTATTGGCTGGCTGTGTATTTGTAGACCCTATCAGGAGAGAGGAAATGATCCCTGTTATCTGGTTTAGATACAGCTTGTAATTATGCACATATGACACCTCTGGAGCAGATGCTGGAGCTGGAGACACAGAGAGCATACACGTTTGAGGCTTTCAACTTCATGTCTAAAACAAAGATGGATGTGTCAGCAGTGAGCTATAAGACATAACAGCAGGTAGTTCTATCTCACCCACCAGATGGGCTCCAGACATAAAACAGGAGATCTTGCGATGTGTTGGGTTGCTTTTGTGCTCTATGATTGAAAATTATTTTGTAACTTTCTGTAGCTCCTGTATTATTAGTCATGCATACCATTTGACAAAAAAACATATTTACTTTTATTTGTCATTTACGCTGCATGTGAAACTAAACATGTGCACCGCTGTTAAGCAATCAGTAGAATATAGTTCCATTTTCTTTAGATTTGTCCTTGTGTTGTGAAAGAGATGCTGAAGTGAGGGCCGTTTTCTCACCTCAGTACATCAGACAGACCACTGTGACTCCTCTGTTTTTATTTTCAAGTGGAGCTATTCAAAGGTCAGTGTGTCAGCTCAGCATTATAATTATTCCTGTCATTTACAATGTGGCAGTTTTGTTTTTTAGCTGGGTTGTCTTTACAGTAGGGCTGGGCAATATATCAATATTACATCTATCGTGATATGAGACTAGATATCGTCTTAGATTTTGAATATCGTAATATCGTGATATGACATAAGTGCTGTCTTTTACTGGTTTTAAAGGCTGCATTACAGTGAAGTGATGTTGTTTTCTGAACTTACCAGACTGTTCTAGCTGTTCTATTATGGGCCTTTACCCACTTAGACATTACATCCACATTACTGATGATTATTTATCTAAAATCGATCTAAAAAAAGTGTGAAGATATTTTGTTAGAGCACCAATTGTCAACCCTAGAATATACCCGCAATATCGATATTGAGGTATTTGGTCAAGAATATCGTGATATCTGATTTTCTCCATATCGCCCAGCCCTACTTTACAGTATATTTGCCTGTTTTGACGAGAGCAGTGTTTAAGAGAGCAGATTTGATATTTCCAGTGAAGCATCGTGAAGGAAGGAGCTGTTATTTTGATGTGAAATGAAAAATGTTTTGTTTAGTTTATTAGATTACAATACTCTAATTGAACTGCCTTTCTTGCCATGATTGATAACGCTTTGATTTACATTTTTGAAAAAACTCTTTTCAAACATCAAATGAAGACCTGGTATGTCAGAGTAAGTGAGCAATATGCTCTCACAAGCTGTTTCAAGAGAGCTCTATTGTTCAGTCCAAAGCTGTTTTCCTCTCTGGTGGTGAAGTGTACTTCACCGACCAGCAGGAGGCAAACATGTCAAACTCAGACACACTGAACTTCAGCAGCCACTTTGTTTGCAGCTGCAAAAGTTCACTCCATTGTACCTAGACCTAAGATTGAGACCAGAAATTGAATTTGCTTTGATTATATTTTTGGTGCGGTGATGGAGTTTTACATGGTAACTTCTAAAATATAACTAAGGGATACAGTATATAATGGGGGGGGAAAAGATATATGGCATACATGAAGGCTTATCCTCTCTTTTAATTCTGTTGTGGCAACAAGGCTACTGACATATTTGGCAACAGAAAGGAATTTAATGATAAACCATAAAACTGAGCCAGGTATGACTACTCTTAAGCTATGAAGCAGCCAAAAGACAAAAATAAGTGTCCACATAATCAAAAATACAATATTTTCTTAATCTGCACAAATTGCATCGCTATACTTCAGCAGTATTGATGAATTAACTGTGTTATCTAATCATACCCAACATACTCTCTTTCATATAGTCTCAATAGAGCTTTATTCTATAGCACAGCTGTGTAAGTCTGTGTAGTGTTTTCTGGCAGGTTCTGCAGTAAAGCCAGTAGCTTTTCTCTGATCCACAGCTCCAGGATTTTCCCTGCTTCTCTTATCAAGGTCATCTCTAACAGGTGCTCGTTCATTTGGTTTAAGACTGATAGGCATCAGAAAAGTCACTTTAGTCCATCACAGAAGATGGTATGTTTGTGTTGATGTGTGTACTTTAGGTATAATATGCTCTTTTATTTATATATAGGCTAATGCGTAAAGATAAGATAAACAATGAGTGTTATTAAATCTCTCTTTTACTGACTATCTATGAAATCATAGATAGTCTGTAATGTCTCACTTGTTTAAATCCCTTCAAAAATGAACTTGTGAAAATAAAAGTATGCATGCAGGTCAATAGTTTAGTGGTGCTTTCTTTTTTTATGCCTAACTAACTTTTTTCTTTACATGTCAGTCATTTTGCATGGATGAAAGGCATCAGGGATGGTGGAGTGAGTTACTATCTGGGTAAGAGAGTTCAGTCAGAGCTGGAATGAATGAATGAATGAATGAGAGGATGAAGCAGAGACACCGTTCTTACATAAATCCCACAGTGAAACAGGGGGAAAGTTACAATGTCCCTGGTGAAATGATGAAAAGATGTGCTACCTTACAAATTACTGTCAGAGACGGAAAAACAACATTGAAGTCAGAAATGCATCAAAGGGACACATATATAATAATGTAAATGAGGTGTAAAAACTTTCCCTCTTAACTTAAACACTATTTGGCACAACTTGCCATGCACTCTGCAGTTGCTCTAAATGAACACAACATGGTTGTAGCCTTGTACCGCTGGTAGCTAGTTTTTATTCTTCTCACATCAGCAAACCTCTGTAATTCTCCCCGACCTGTGAGCTAGCGATCCTAATTCCCTCAGATTTTTGCCCTGGTGCTGAACCATGCCTTAATGAAGGCTTAGCATGCTAAGCTGCCTTTGAACTGCCACTGAAAATAAAGGGAGGAAGGCTCACTGCTGTCATATGCACAGCAAGTTAGCATTTACTGTGCTCAGGCCTACAATTCCGACCCGCCCACCCCGGTAGAGAGTTCATTCATGTCATCCTGATCGCTTAACCTGTTCGTTACTTCATGCACTTTGCCTGGTGGAACATTTAGCTTTTGACTCTAGCTAACTGATATCATTGCTCTCTAAAGCTGCTCTCTGTGCTTTGAACAAAAGCACATTTTCCAATAATTGTATAGTTCAGGCGGTCATTTACTGTATAAGCATTTGGCGCAAGTACACACTATATCTTTACCACAAATTTTTCAATCTCTGTCGCCCACATACACACACACACAGTACACATTATCACTGGTCTCTTTTCAATTTATGTTAGAACACACACACCTGCTCAGAGAGTTTGCATTTACATCATCAAAGTCTCTCTCATGTCAAACCATGCTGGTCGCCGAACAGTTATTTTAATTATTGATAAAAAAAAGTGTATAAATCTATCTATCTATCTATCTATCTATCTATCTATCTATCTATCTATCTATCTATCTATCTATCTATCTATCTATCTATCTATCTATCTATCTATCTATCTATCTATCTATCTATCTATCTATCTATCTATCTATCTATCTATCACAAAAGCCTGAGGACACAACTTTAATAAACTGTCTTCAGACTGTCCAAAATACAAAGAGATGCATGTAATTTTATGTCATTTACAATGATAAGCAATACTAAGGTCTGTAACCACGCTAGCGGCTCTGCACAGCAATGCTTTGAGCATGCTAACATGCTCACAATGATCATGCTAGCATGTGGATTTTTAGCAGGTTTAATGTTTACCATCTTAGTTTAGTCTATATCCACAACGTTCCAAATCTCGTTACCTTCACTTTCTTTGTGTTGGAATTTTAAACTACGGTGGATTCATGAGGACTATGGTTAACTGCTCCTCAGATCTCTGCAGGGTAAATCCAGACAGCTAGCTAGACTATCTGTCCAATCTGAATTTTCTGTTGTACGACTAAAACAACTTTTGAATGTACACATGTTCCACCAAAACAAGTTCCTTCCCGAGGCTATTTTGCAGCGCCCGTGACGGTTGTATTTGGTTAAAAACATGCCAATAAACCAGAGTACGTTTTTCTCCCATGCCAGAATGCTGTGTGGACTAGCCAGACCCTCCTCCGCGGCACTGTAGAGGAAGGTCTGGCAAAGCAAGACTAGGGAATCACGAAAGTCATTAAAATGCATAATTTGGGAACCATGAATGTCTATACAAAACTCAAGTAAATGCTGAGATATTATTGGAGCTTGAGAAAAAGGAATCAGAAAGTTTTTATCCTCTGGGGAACTTGAATATCTTTAGCAAATTGCATGGCAATCCATCAATCTAACCTCACAGTGGCGCTATAGGAAAAGTGTGGGACTCACCAAAATCATTAGGATTCATCCTCTGGGAACCATGAATGCGTTTACAAAATGTCATGTCAATACATCCAATAGTTGTGAAGAATATTAAACAGTGGACCAACCGACTGACTAACTATAGCCATGACTTTAAAGGTCCAGTGTGTAACGACCTACTGCTCCGCCTTTCGCGTTTTCGCTGTCACATGATAAACTCACAGGTGCTGCTAATGCTGCTAATGCTAAGTTCAAAGTTATCAAATTTGATAAGTTATCTGGCTGTCGACTAATTATTTAAGTCCGAGATCAATTCAGCAATAGATGGGTGGGTGCAGGGAAAATTGGATTGATGGAAAATAGGGCTGCACGGTTAAGTGCAATTTTATCGAAATCACAATATGGACAAGTGCAATATCCAAATCGCAGGGGGACGCAATATTTGTTAAAGGCAAAATATGTGTCAAACCGTTCTGAATGAAGTAGTGTGGTGCTGCAGAGATGAATCCTATTCTACAGACTAAAGAAAAAAGTCTTTGTGGGGCAACCTCTAGCTCACCCAGTAGAGTGTGTGCCCCATGTAGGCTGAGTTCTTTGCAGCAGCCCAGGTTCGAATCTGACCTGCGGCTCTTTGCTGCGTATCATCCCCTCTCTCTCCCCTTTCCTGTCTACCCACTGTCACTATCAAATAAAGGGAAAAGCCCCCAAAAAATGATCTTATAAAAAAAATCACACTACAATCATTTTCATTTTTATATTTTTCAATGAAAATTAGAAAAATGAGACAAAAATGATCATTCCCTATCGTGAATTAAATCGCAATCGCAGTATCAGTCAAAATAATCGCAATTAGATATTTTCTTCAAATCGTGCAGCCCTAATGGAAAGTGAGTTATGGACAACGTCAATATTTCTTCTTATGATGTGCTCCCTTCTCATACTTTCCCTTTTTTACTCCAGTGCCACTAGGCTCTTCTCTTTAAATGTCCACAATTTCTTTATTGTTTCCTATATGCTGTGCTGATTGATTCTGACATACCCTCTGTATCACTGCATCTACCTCTGCTCACTAACCCCTCTTTTTTCCTCCCTGCGCCCATCCATCCATGCACCTCCTCATCCATCCAGTTAAAACACCAGCCAGGCCAGTGCAGCAAGGTTTAAGCAATGCACCACTTCAAAGACCTCTTTGATTCTCTCCTCCTCTTATTTTATCCCCCTCCAGTTCTCTCTGTCCAGCCACCTGTTTCCATCCGGGGGGGAGGGGTGGAAGTCCTTGATCAGAGCTGTACCAGCAGTGTGGTTTGAACACACAGTCCTAGATGGATTTCATGTATTTGGAAGACTGATTTTGGAAAAAGAGTTCTCGGTTTACCTTTTAAGATTGTAGCAGCCAATAGAGGTCAGCATTGTACAACAGCAAAGTATTCTTTTCCCTGGTGTCATCTTCGTATCTTTAGTTCATACATGAACTTAAGTATATGATTCTTAAAGTGACTAGGAATTAATATACAGTATGAATGATAACACATGCTCAGTCTACTGTATGACACTGGGCAGAGATCATTACTTTGTTAATTAGGTTAACATCATAAGTTAGAGAGATGCTGACAGTTTCTCTTTGACTTCCCCATTACTTTAATGACTTGTCCTATTTTCATTATAGACCCAAAATCCCAATGGAACCTAAAGCCTCATTTGTCCAAACTGCAAAAGAGGAGCTTGATGACTTTGCAGTGTTCAATTATTTGATTGGTTTATTGATTCAGCAAGCCTCCCTGTTATTGGTTGGCCTAAGTGACATATTGATCTGAGAGAATTGACTGTTGCTGTCTCATTTTTTGTATTGAAGGAGCATTTTAATTGTGTGTGTGTGTGTGTGTGTGTGTGTGTGTGTGTGTGTGTGTGTGTGTGTGTGTGTGTGTGTGTGTGTGTGTGTGTGTGTGTGTGTGTGTGTGTGTGTGTGTGTGTGTGTGTGATTTCATTTCCATTTGCTAAACTGCACTTGCTTGTCTTCTTTTACCCAATTAAACTCTTTAATCTATCGTCACACATCGTCACAGCTTTGACCCTTGCATATTCCTCTTAACACCCATCTCTTTCTCTTCCTTCCTCCCCCTGTCTGTCTGTCTGTCTCTGTTTGTGATTTGTCGTCATATGAGGAGTGGGCAGGCTGTCGTAGTTCTATTCACAGCTCTGCATGAGTCAAAGCTGAATCTAATAGGCTGAACAAGCTGTGATGCTGTCCCTGCTTCTGTTCAGCTTGTTCACCGACACTTTTTCTTGGTCGTGTATTTGGCGTTTTTTTATCTCCAGCGTGTGCGTGTGTGTGTGTTAATATTATTAGCAGAGATGCTTTTAAGTGAAGGTTGTATAGTCCATGACCATGGATGAGATGAGGGAGTAAGCTGGCTCACAGTGCCAAGTTGTACAGGTACAGTATCTATCTACTGGTCTGGGTGCAGAGAGAATAGAGGGGGCAGGAAACAGGAGATGAAAAAAGGCTCTGAAGCATGGCCAGCTTCCTCTGATAGAGGCCTGAAGTAACACACTGCTTCACTGAGACATAAGGTCAGCACACACACAAACCAGGGAGAAAACAGGCAGACTACTGCAATGATTGCGGTTGTGTTAATCTAAAACTATTTATACAAATTTGGAATATAGACAAATAGGTTCCAGTTTTGCTCATTTATCGCTTTTGCTAAAGCCCATCAGATACTGTTTTATTTTTTTTAGGCCAATATCAATAATTAAGAGTTTAAAATCCTCTGAAAATGATAGATTGACAGGTTATTTTTGCTACACATGGCTCTAGGGATGGTAAGTCGGTCGATCAGGTGAAATATCTCAACAATTATTGGATGGATTGCCATGATATTTTGTACAGACATCCATGCTGCCTAGACTATGAATCCTATTTTGGTGATCCCCAGACTTTTGCTGTAGGCCACCACTTATTCAGTCTGTCAGAAGGATTGGCACAACATTTGGAACAAGCACTCATGGTCTCGTGAGGATGAATCCTACTGACTTTGGTGATCCCTTCACTTTTCACTCTTCCTTCTTTGACATTTGAGATTTTCAGTGAAATTACTTTTTGATGGATTGCCATGAAACAGAAATTCATGTTCCCCAAAGGATGAATTGTAATCACTTTGGTGATCCCTTAACTTTTCATCTACCCATAAATAAAAAAACAACATCCCCACCAGCCTCTGCTGTACTCTTTGTTTGATTCAAGCATGTTAACAAGCTAAACTTGGATAGTAAACATTATACCTGCTAAACATCAGTATGTTGCGACTTTTTTACTGTGTGCATGTTGGCATGTTATGTCGGGGCAACGCTGTACCTTAACTAACTACTTTAAACATAGCTTTGGATTTCGATGCAGCAATTTATTCATTTTTAGGTGACCTGCGCCAAGCTGTCGCCCGATATATCCAATTGGACGATTTATTGGTAGTTCCTGCATTTTCCATTTTAAAAGTGCATTTTTTTAAAGGTATATTGCTGTATTAATATACAGTTCAAAATAGATGGATGGATGGATGACATAATGTGACAATGGTTGAATTGAAACACACAAAGCACATTTTTATGGTGCATGCTGTAGCCGGTCCAGACAGTAGGATGTAAAGTACAATGACATGTACTTTTAAGGCCTGTGTTTTTCAAGGAGACTGCGTGGGCAAAGACATTGAGTCATTTTGGATTAAGATGGATGGAAATGGGAGCCAGTAATGCAGACAGCTGCCAAGGCAATTAGATTGAAGCCATCATCCCACTTATTGTGCAAAATAGTGTCTCTGTTGCTTCAGCGTAACTACTTGGAGCTCTGCTATTCTCTTTCTTCTATATCTATCTTTATCACTCATCTGGCCAAGTTTATTTGTGCAGGTTGACCGGTTGCCAAGGCGATGAGTGTGCTGTAAGTTTGCTGCTGCCTTGACAACAAGCCAGACAAGTACTGCATTATCAGTATGACAATGGGAGCAGAACAAATAAGGATAGACAGAGTGAACATGCATACAAGAGGAAGAGAGAACTAAGAAACAAAGAGCTTGCTGATGTCCACTTGACGTCAGACTACCCAGAGAGAATTAACATTGTTTTTTGAGGTTGTTATTGGCTTTGATTCAATGAAATGTTTTAGTGTTCCATTGTCTGAAAGTTGTTTTTAAAGCATTTTGACCCCAGCTAAGAAAATTCTGTGGGAAACACTGCTCGCCCTTTTTTCTGATGAAAACTGTCAAATTGAGTGTTAGAATATCAGCATTAAGTTGCTTCAGCCTACATAAATATTGAACTTGAAGTGCACATTTGATACAGTTAACTTATCAGTTCCAAACAGAGTTACCTTGTTGATTTATTTTTGGCTTCATTCAAATAGATGCTCCAGTCAGCAGGAAAGTCTAGTGCTTTGCTCGATACCACATAGTTAGCATTTCTGTCAGTGACGTTTGATTGACTTCCCGCTGTGAAACATAAAACAGACACACAGATCCTAAGAATCAAAACCAGACGTTTGTGGCATTCAATACGTATATATATATATATATATATATATATATATATATATATATATATATATATATATATATATATATATATATATATATATATATATATATTAGGGGCGGGACTCGATTAAAAAATTACTCTAATTAATTATAGGCTTTGTAATTAATTAATCGAAATGAATCGCATTTTTATTCCATAAATATTTAACCTGAGAACAGTGAGAAGTAATTTTTTTCACATGGATTTTTAGTATACCATTGAATAATGAATACATAAGCTTAAGCAACACAATATTGTTTATTTTTGTTCAACCAAGTCCAGCAGACCAGTGCAATTTTTGCCATTAAGTGTAGCAATAGCATATTTAGAAATATAGTACATTTCAGAAAACCTTCTGTAAACTATGTTTTTTTTAAGTAAAACACAATACTTTCAAGTACATTCAGACTTAGTTACCCTGGTCCTTAAACCAGTCATCTGGTGGAGTGTAGGTTGGGTGTGGGTCCTTGTACTCGGAGTTGGGCTAACGTCCACGCTAGCTGCTAAATGTTTTGCGTCGAGGTGATACTTGAGGCTCGATGTGCTGCGGTGATATGCGAATTCCTTGTTGCATAGCTTGCACACAACCATGCTCTAATCGACACTTCCATCCGTTCTTTTTTTATAACAAAATTTCCCATCCACGGGGCCAACCAAAGCGGTCTCGTCAGCTTCTTCGTTCATGTTTACTGTGGTTTGTTGTTGTCTGAAGCATTGACATATATAAAAGGTCTGAAGCCATGAACGCTAGTTGGTGCTCCAGTATAATCGGTCCGCTGAAACTCATCCAGTGAGAAATGTCCCGCGGTGCATAAAAAATGTTTAATGTGTTATTTTTTGTTTAATTAATTAATTATATATATATATATATATATATATATATATATATATATATATATATATATATATATATATATATATATATATATATATATATGTGTGTAAAGAAATTTCCTTGATTCATTTTTCACGGAGTAGTGTGGCCCCAAGAGTGCTCGAGCTGTGGAGGTATGCCTTCCATTTGTAAAGTCTGAAAATCTTGTGAAACCAGAGAGCAGAGTAACTCGCCAGCAAGGTAGCCTTTCATTGTAAACCCCCTCCGTGATGTATTTCTCCACCTGATACTCTTGTAGTTATGGCTAGCAGACAGACTGTAACAATTCTTGAATTTGATGTTGAAAGAGCTCAAATTAGCTTTGACTATGATTATGATACCCAACACTGGAAACGTGTATGGCCTGGTAGGTTAGAGTTGGAAAAACCTTATGTGCACCTGGATATATAATCAAAACTATGAGCCTGCAGTTTCACCTTTGACTTGGTCCAGTTTATCAGGAGATGATTCACATGAACAGTGTGACTGTATCGCACATTCAGAGGCTGATGTAACGCCAGTACGTGCGATCACACTTGCTGTGCTTTCAGCTGCGTCCCAGGCTGTCGCATCAACCGTCACATCGGTCACGTAACCAATCCGTATACTGTAAACCAGTGTTATCGTGTACAGCCATGACAGTGAATGTGATTTTGGTTAAGTGACAGCGTGACGGCAAAGTCCAGAGGCGGAAAGCAGAATGAGCTGATCTGTTGAATCAAAAGGCTGTTGTATGCATGTCAGAGGTCAGCTTTTAACCAGTAAATCCCCTTTTCTCCAGTCTAATCCTCTGCCCTGGGATTTTCCCACACCCCAGGGCTCACCCCGGACCAACCAGACCACTGACAGACAGGCGTGATGGCTCCTGAAAGCTTTTGCAAGCCTCCGACAAGACATACAAGTAGTCCTATTTCCAACAAGCAAGTGCTACATCAACATGTGATCATGTCAGAGGATTCAAATTTTACTAAATATGAGTTGATTTATATAATAAACAAAAGCGGCACATTTATTTTAGAGATTCATTTGCATTTAGGTCTATTCAGAGGCGTACACTTCTATATAAATGAATACAGAATGTTTTGAAAGATGAACTCTTTTTGATGTTAACCATCAGTTTATACAAATAAAACTTGATACTACACCAAAATCATCCCTGTCTCCCAGGTAAATCACTCAGTTGGGCGTTCCCTGCTACATGTAGCACTTTAGCTTAATGCTAAGTAGAAGTAGCTAGCCTGTGCCAGTGGTTTCTCATTTGTGGCCCGTGTATTTACAGATTTGTATTCACAAAATGAAATGTCAATTAACTGAATACACAATTTGAACGTATTTTTAAGCGAGCAACTGTGCAGTGATACTGTAATTTACTAATGTTCTGCACAGGTATTGTGCTAGTTATCCATTTTGCAGTTTTGAGAAAATGCTAGCTAGTTGCAATAAAAATTTTATAACTTGGCAATTGCATAGTGCAAAATAATATGGTTCAGACCCTTATTACAAGCAGCTGAAAAAACACTTCAGCCCCCTAGTTGCAATTCCAAATCTAGGGTACATGTATACATACGATTGTATTAATACAATCAATTCAGCTAATTGAAAAAGAGCTATACAGAATTGGTTTGTTTCTGTTTTATTTGTTAAAGGCAGGGTTGGTAATGTTCATGTTTGCTATCACGTTTTGAAAGTAGCATCTCCTCGGGGCTCCCCCCACACACAGACGTGCACGAGCAACGCTGCGTCGCTGCTTCAGAGCAGAGTGGAGAAAGGACCGCAATTCTATTTCACCACTAAGCAAACTAACCTAATATTATCATACCGAAAGTTTAAAACAAACATGACTACTGTTAGCAATGAGGTGACGATGCACGTTGAGGCTGAGGCTCGTACGCGGGAGGGGTAGAGTACGCGCAGCGGGGCAAGGAGGCAATTCATTGGTTCTTTCTAAGCGGACTGGAAGGCAGTGATTGGTGGGTGTTTTCACATAGGGCTGAACGATTAATTGCATTTCGATAATATCGCGATATGTTAAAACGTGATTTCCTAATCGCAAAGGCTGCAATTTGGTCTCGATTTGGTGACTCGCGAGAGCAAATCAGTCTGCACTCTGCCGAGAAAGCATCAACTTAGCATGCTAACGCTACACCGTACCTTGAGCTGATCTCTGTCATTCAAACAATTCTGAGTTGAAGTTTAAATCTTTTACAGCTATTTTAATAAAATGAAGGGTTTTGTTAGGGCTCGAGTCCATACATGCAGTTAATGGATACAGGCACACAGAACTGAAGGCTCGGTTGGCAACGAGCTAGCTCTGATTAGCGGTTAGCTCCGGATAGCGGTTAGCTCCGTTATATATATATATATATATATATATATATATATATATATATATATATATATATACTATATTTTTACTTATTTAACTGTCTAGTGTGTAATTGTGTGTTGTTCATACTATACAATGATTTATTGTTTGTCTTTGTTGAATAATACAGAAGACAAAGAGCTTAAAAAAATAATCCAATATCGAATCGCAATCGCAATATTTGGGGAAAAAATCGCAATTAGATTATTTTCAAAAATCGTTCAGCCCTATTTTCACAGGATTACAGCAGCTACAGATTACAGATCTTTTTCTCTCCTTTTTTTTAGAGCCCATACATTATTTATTGCTGTTGGGGTGTGAAGGCCATTGCAAACAATATTTACAAAAGTGTATATTGGAAATAGTTACCAACACTGCCTTTTTAAATGAACCGCTTTAAATTTGGAACACAAAGTAGCTAAGTGGCATCATCAGTCCACATTTGCTCAAACAGAAAGTCAGCAGGAAAGCTGACTGGACTTGCTTAGTCAGGGATGCTTGTGATCTGCACTGTGCGTCTCTGCATTCTTCAACAGTGAAGTTTAGCTTTGCCTCAATTCAACCCCCTTTGTAAAATAATGTGGCCTGGGGTGTACACAGTCCACATTATAAACACACACACACACACACACACACACACACACACACACACACACACACACACACACACACACACACACACACACACACACACACCCCACAGGCCGAATCACTCATTTGGTTTGGAGATCAAAGACACCAATATTTATAAGTGGTCTTGGGGTGTAATTTGTTTCTCGTTTGATTCTGACGAGACCATTCCCCGTCTGCCCTTTTATTTATCTGTGTTTTATTTATTTATCTGTTTAAACCAAACCCCTTCTTCCTCATTACAGCAGCTTTAATGTCCTTGCCTAGCAGAAACTTAATTGACATATAATGAACGCCGTGCGAGCACATTCAGAGTGAAATGTAAATTGTTTGCCTGCAGCTCTGGTGATGAAACGGGAGGAAGACAGATTGGATAACCCGCAGTGTATGGAAAGTCCTGTCTCCTGTCATGTGGGAACAAGGCGATCACACTGCCTGAGCTCGTGGCTCGTATATTTTAATGGCACATTTTAACTCCAATCTGGTTGGCTTATGGGACTCTTGGCTTTGTTTGTTTGTTTATCCTCTAATGTGTTTTAAGAACCTTTTCCTACTCTTAGCTCTTTTATAAGCCATGCGGTGGATCCGCATCTGTCTGTCGAGTTAAGCCTTTTGTCTCTGATTGACACACAGAGAGTAAATGGCAATGGGTTGATATAATTATATTGATATAATTGTTGATATAATGTATGTGCGGGATGTGGAGACAAAAGGAAATGTTCGCCTCACTCTCCTGTTTTTCTAAATTGACAGTGGCGTTCCTCACACAGGTGGCATACAGAGTGTGTGTGGGGCAGCGTGTGTGACAGCAGGTGCTAAATGCTGGAGCCTCTTTGTGTAACTTAAGGGATGCCCTGAGGCAGGTGTAGTGTGTTTGTGTACGCTGCCACACGTGCCAGCCCGTGCTTGGCGGCATGCGAAGAATAGCCTCCGCAAAGTCTAAAACTGTAATATTTAATAGCTTGACACCTGAGCCAGAAAGCGTGCCTCAGTTTATGTTTCATAGTCAGATGGTGTTCAGGCCAAATGTCCAATCTCACGTTCCATTCTGTCTACAATGCAAGATCGGATGGAGGCAGTGGGACTCTAAGCACGTGTGCATTGTCTAAATGGTCTTTTGTTTATCCCGACATGACACGCTGACGTTGTTGTTCTCTACACTGTGGCCTTTTATTATAGAGTCTGAAGAAAAAAAAAAAAAAACTTCATCAGTCACTGCTCGAGGCTCCTCCCCTTCCTTCTGTGTATTTTGTGTTGAATGTTGTGTGTTTTGACATGCATTTAGAGGAAACGCACACACACAGATGTCAAGTTGATGACATTTTAATTCAACTGCTTCACTATTTTTTACCTCTCTTTCTCGCTAGGTAAGCCAGTCGTGCGTGTGTGTCTGTGTGTGTTTGTGTGTGTGTGTCTGTCTCTGTCTCTGTCTCTATCTCAGCCTTGGTTAGTATGCTGTTGTGTTTATGTTGTTGCTCTGGCTGGTGCTCTCACTGCTGATGTTTCTGTCCAAACTCTTGAGTGTGTGACAGTTAATTCATATGAAAGATTAGAGTGGATCAGCAGAGATTTTATACATATTATGAATGCAGTAATTTGCAATCTATTCATAATTTATTCTGTACAAATGTAATGTTAAGAGTGACAAGTACAACATGCTACAATTAGAGGATACTGCATATATACATTTCTTATTGTCAACCAATCCCATGAAAAGACTAAAACCAACAATGAATTGATCCTATACCTGTATAGTCAAACTCTGTCTATAGATTATTCCTCTGTGCCATAGATCACCATTGTTGTGTTTTACAACAATGGTAGTTCAACAGTTTTATATGAAAAGATTGATACCACTCTCTAAACATGGTATCAATGTTCTCATCTGTCTTTCAACAGGAAAGCGAACAAGCATATTTACCAATGATTGAAATGAATGAGACATGCTGTGGCATGTTGTTTCCTTGCTAATAACCTCTGCACTATAGTTTATTTTGAGTCAACGCCACATTCACCGTAATATTTTTGATTGCGCTTATCTGCGTATTAGTCTACAGCAGAATGTAGTTCCCAGCAAATTCACTATTTACTTTGTTTTGATTTACATTGACTAAAAACTACAGTGCCCAGTTTTTATTTCTTTCTTTTTTTCTTTCTTGGAAGTAAAACTATAGATTTGTGAGCCGTTTAAAGGGGTGATAGAATGATTATATAGAGTATTTCACACTGTTCCTTATGGTCTCCTAATTGGGTATGTAACATTGGTTGGGCTGAAAATGGCCTGGTTGATATTTTATTGGCCCTTATGCATCCCTGTGTTTTGGCCCTATTTGTAACAAGAGCTTTTCTTCCAAATATGGTATGCTCGTGAATATTTAGATGAGCTGCGCGCTGATTGGTTGAGCGAATTGCCATAGGCAGACATTAGAGATGCGTGCTGATTGGTTGAGCAAATCCCCAATACACACACATTAGAGAAGCGACAGAATCTCATATTCCAGACACTGCAATGTTTCATTACCAAATTCACTTCTGAGACTTTATGTGAGAAATCAACTATATAAAGCTCAAATATGGGCCGTTTTACGAAAATTGATGGCTAATTGCAAATATGGTAAGACTGTGTGTCGGACTTCAGCGGCAGTGCTGCTGCCTCGCCGCCCGACCTGCCTTCCTTCACAGACCCCGGCCTCCTTTGAGCTCCAGGGGCCTGTAACTCCCCTCTTCCTGCTAGCTAAATGGCCCGTTGTGTGAGATTGAGAGCGCGGTCAGCGAGCTTGTTACACCAGCAATCTCTTACCACATGTTACACACAATGTCACGCCACTTAGCTATACAACATATACCTAAATGTCTTATAAAGCTTACAACGGTGTCCGATTTCAAGTTAATTAATATTTGTGAAGTTTAGCTAGGTGTTTCGTTAGCTGCGACTGTCCCTTCAATCCTATCTATGTGTAGCTACAAATCACGGATTGTTAGCTTCATTTTTGGTCTTAATTCGAGTATATTTACAGTTTGAATTTCGTCACGCCAGTTATACAACATCTAACTAAATGTCTTATAAAGCTAACAACGGTGTCCGATTTCAAGTTAATGAATATTTGTGAACTGTAAGGGTTTTGTTAGCTGCAACTGTCCCTACAATCCTATGTGTACAAGATTGCGGCTAGTTAGCTTCATTTTTGGTTGTAATTCAAGTATATTTACAGTTTGAATTTCGTCACACCACTTACACATCTAACTAAATGTTTTATAAAGCTAACAACGGTGTCCGATTTCAAGTTAATGAATTTTTGTGAATTCCAGAGGAATTTTAAGAAGCTATAGCTCCATCCAGCCGCAGGCTCTATCAATGAGACTAGCGGACAAGAGGCGTGTATTTCACCGATCGTTTGTTTAAATAACTCAACACATTATATTTACACACATTATAAGATTAACTGGAAACTGTGGTAAGAGATTGCTGGCGTAACAAGCTCTCTGACCGCACTCTCACTCACACACACCTGGCATTAGGAAGAGGGGAACTGCAGGCCCTGGAGCTCTGTCAGAGCACCGGCGTGTAGTAGTCCATTATCCAAAAAACGGTGACTTTGCGCGGGTATGGAGTGCTGTGGGCTGCCAGTCGTAACGGAGCTCAATCAAGCTCAGAGCAGGCCGGGGTGTGTGAAGGAAGGAAGGCAGGCTGGGCGGCGAGGCAGCAACACAGGCAGCAACACAGGCAGCAACACAGGCAGCAACACAGGCAGCACCGGCCGCTGAACTCTGACACACAGTCGGACAAAATTTGCAATTAGCCATCCATTTTCGTAAAACAGCCCATATTTGAGCTTTACAGAGTTGATTTCTCGCATAAAAAAGTTTCAGAAGTGAATTTTGTAATGGAATAGCAGAGATCTGCGCAACCTAGATTCAGAAGACTACCTGATCTCAGGTCAGTTGTGTAGCCTATGTAAATGTTGGGGCGTGACCTTTCTCTTAATACACCCATGGGCTGACAAAGGTTCCAGTTTTTGGGAGGTTGAAGTCAACTTCCAGCTTTGTTGGGATTCGCCCGTTTTCAGCGGCAGTTTCAAAATATGAGATTTTCATAGTAAAGGGGTGTCAGTGGGACTTTGAGCTTCTATGTATGCCTTATTTACCCACCGAACGATCGATATTCAACTATGACAGGGTAAAATCGGTTTTGCATTCTATCACCCCTTTAAAAAAAAAAAAAAAATCTATGTCCATCATTAATGAACGGGCATGAGGCGAAGTACCACAGACAGGGAAGTCAGAAAGCACTTAGACTAACTTAATGTTGTTTTTTGTTATATATATATTTTTTTACATGGAGTGTGTTGACAGTATGACACTGTCATTGTACTCATTGGGTTTGCTTTCTGAGCTAGTGGTGCATATCATTAGCACAGAGACTATATCCTGTCTGGCCTAATTAATGATGTGGGACAGCAGGAAGAGTAAATGGATCTGCTTCCCAAACACAACATAGACCACACACACACACACACACACACACACACACACACACACACACACACACACACACACACACACACACACACACACACACACACTCTCACACAAGTCATTTGCTCTTGCCTGACTGCCTGCCTGATGCAATTGGATTTTGGTTAGTCGACACACCTGTGTGCTCCAGCAGGTTAAAATTGGGAGCGAGTGATAAAAAAAAATGAAATGTGTGTGAATCTGTGTTCTACTAACTGCCTGAGAGAACTAGAGACAGAGACACAGTCTTACCCATGCATATAGCTGTACATAGTGACATCTAATCCTGAGAAGTCTTACTGTACTGACCTGGATATTCACTCCAGGGACAGAATCATAATCTTGGTTCGACATCAAGCTTCACAAGTCTCTGTGGAAGCGACTGTGATGATAAATGCCTGACAGCTGCGAAGCATCCCCAGAGCACTCAATGTATTTGGCAGTTCTCCCAGTGCGTGAGCGTGCTCAGCCTAAAAAGTTTACAGTCATGGTTGCACAACGGAGAAAAAACATCAATGCCTACACACGCTTATGTTAAGCATCACTTGTGTTGCAAGGAGATTCTGACCCTGATGTTGCTTGGAAGTGTCAGTTTCAAAACTGGTGAAATGGTGTTTTTATTGCTCTACCATTGCTACACTGGCCTATTTTTATAGTGCTCAGCTTTAAAGTTTGCACAATACCTGTGGAGCAATTTATGAGAAGATCTGTCAGACCAGCTCCCTCTCACAGAAGGCTTTGTGACTCTTCATTCATTCTTAAAATTTTTGCTGTTGTTAAATTTCTGGTTTAGGCATGTAATATAGCGGTGTTTCCTTTAGGATTTTTTTTTAGCAGTGGGGGCAGGTCTGTCCAAAAAACCTACACTTAGAACAGACCCACTAGGGTGATGTTTTTGGTGGAGCTGTTCGTTTAATAGTCGACTCGGAAGAAAGCCAACGTTTTGACTACAAAATCAACATAGAGGAAACACTGTAGTATGTAAGATAAGAAGAGCCAGCAGAAGCAGAACTAATGTCTGTCGACCTGACATTCGGCAAATAAGTTTGTTGGTTGTTGTTGTTGTCAGTCCAGACGGAAATGTCTATCAAAACTATTGGATGGATTGCCATTACATTTACAGATAGACATTTATGGTCCACAGAGGATGATTCCTAGTGAGTTACTGATGATGGTGATCTTCGAGTTTATAGCCTGGCTCCTACATACTTCTGCTGAAATTTTCATTTTCCTTCAGTACTTGGTCTGGGTTTGTGATAGATTCTTGGGTTTTCTCTGGCCAAATATTTGGCGGTCCAATCAGTGAACAGAGGGAGTAGCTGAGAACGATGACGTTGAGGACATGCGCTAGAAAGAAAGATGCGATCGAAGCCATTCGGTTTGTCGTGGCAACGCTGGCAAATATCCAGAAGTTAAAGCCCGAGCAAGAACAATCTTTGCTGAGTTGTGTTGGTGGCCATGATGTTGTGGCCCTCCTCCCCACAGGGTTTGAAAAGTTAGATTTTCCAGCTCGCTCCGTTAGTGGTGAAGGAGTTGGCTAAGGCTAAGGCTAAAGCTAGCGATGCTAATGCTAAATATAAGCCGATAGTTGTTGTCGGTCTCCCTTCTTGTTGCACATGCGCATGACATACATCATGACCAAACGTTAGCGATTGGTTATGGCAGATCCAGAGTGGCTCTGGGCAGATCCAATAGTTTTAAAGTTCAACAAAGTACCCGCCTTCAAGGAAGTTAACACTTGTCAATGGAGAGTGGCCAGACTCTCTGTACAAATGAAATGTATGTGAGTCTGGTAGGACCAGACTCCTTATTTGGTAATATTCCCTTTTTTTATAACAGCTAGAGATCAGGTAGGGCACTTGTTCCTAACCACTTTGGCTTGTTACCCTTTAAAACGAAGCAATGTATACGTCTAACCCATTGTCACAGGTTGCATTATATGTCATTGAGATGCAGATTAATCAAATAGTGATATTCCCTACTCAGATTGTGTGGACAGTTTTTAGATTTAACAATAAAAAGCAACAATTTAACAATTTCTCTTTTGAGCCTTATGGGGTTCCAACCCCCAGTTTGTGAACCATTTAGGTAGAGACTTATATCATGTGTGAGCGTGAAGCCCAGCTACTGCAGGTAAAATTACTTTAAGGAAAAGTAATGATAACTTCCATAACCCAGCTGTAATGCAGCAGTATAAGTGTGTGGGTCTCTGCTGTGTTTGACTAGAAGTTGACAGAGTTGTACTAATCCTCAGGCTGCCATCTGTTGTTTGACCTCCTCCTTATCGACACACAACAAGCCTCCACAGGTCCTCTCTCTCTGTGTGTGTGTGTGTGTGTGTGTGTGTGTGTGTGTGTGTGTGTGTGTGTGTGTGTGTGTGTGTGTGTGTGTGTGTGTGTGTGTGTGTGTGATAATGCGATGTGTTTGTTTGTGTGTGCAGACAGCCATCATGGACCAGACGAGTGAGGGTGGGGGGAGGGGGGGGGTCATTAGCAAAGGCCCAGCATAGGCCTTCTTTAGGGTTAATAGGGTCGTGCTCCTGCCAAATGTGCACATGTGGGACTTATTTTGTTCCAGAGGTTAGCTTGGCAGAGGGGGACGGCTAGTTTTGGGGTTCACTTGCTAAGTGGGCATCCATCATGATCATATTTCAGAAAGCTTTCATTCATTGATTCATAGTTTCGTTGATTCTAGTATCTAAGTCATTACAACTCAGGAAGCTGATTGAAATTCAACCCATGAATCTGAAAAACCAGTATGAAAGAATAATGAACAATTGGCATTGAGTGATGAATTGCTCCTCATGGTTTCACTCAAGTTTATTGAATTAAAATGCATCAAACTCCTCTTTCATTTAGCTCATTGGCTTTGTTTGCTTTTCATATGTCGATTTTATTAAACTGTTGTGTCCCATTAACTTCCATTCAACGAAGTTCTAACACATCTGTCTGTGTAGATTGTATTGTCTCTTTGCTGATGCTTGAAACTACCACCGACAGGCAAGTAGCTTAGCTTAGCATAAAGACTTAAAACTGTGCACATTGAAAGACTTTGAATACCCCTGTGGCAAGCCAACCAGCTGCTGCGGCGGTTTACAGCACAGACATGAGAGCTGCATCAATCTTCTCCTCTAACTCTTAACAAGTGAATAAGAGCATTTTCTAAAAGTTTGAACTACTCCTTTAAAGGAAAAACTATAGCAAATGCTTCCATAGAGGGCACAAGGGGTCATGAAATGGTTGGAGTATGAAAATAATGTGAATCATATGCTATGGCCTTGACTTTCAGTGGATCTCAACCAAGTTAAAAATCTATAGATTTTGGAGCAACATGTTAGATACTATCATCAAACACCAAATGGAAGGAAAAGGGTGTTCATCTCCGGCAAGGATCTTTAAAGCTGTTGTTGGTGGCCCCAAATCTTAATCCTTATGTGTCATCTTTTGTGTGTGGATATATATAATTAAGCTTATCGTTAGTTCATGCAGGACACAGAAGTCATACGCCCGCTGATTGAATTATCATTCCTATCAGACACACACCACTCACAGTCCCTGCTACACTGACGCTGCTTCACTCGCTTTGCCTCCACCACCCCTGCCTCCACCTTCCTAGTTCAGAGTCCTAACATGAGTCAAAGTTTAAAATGGTTTTCAACGTCTTTCTTTTGGCTCACTCTTTTTTTTTTTTTTTTTTTTTTACCCAGGGGGGTTTCTGCATAGCGCTCCCTGGTTCAGCTCGGCGTGCTGCTTGGCTGGTCCAGGGAGCATTCTCAAGAGCGGAGCCATCGGCGCCAAGCATAACTGTATTTCCATTTGTTGCAATAAATGGTTAAAGCTATGATGAGAGTGTTCCTGACTGACTTATATGATTATCTTCTCATATGCCCAACAAGATTATTGATAACATGATCACACCTTAAAACTGATCCTACTTATAAACAGATCACCTCTCAGAGCTCAATGTGAAAAAGGTTGCTAATTCATTCACTTTCAGTAGTTTTGTTCTTTACTTTGTTCAGACACTGAATCACACAAACCCCTCTGGCCAGTGGGCACACAACTTGAAACCTTTTGAAAGCACTTCTGTGTTCTTGCTTTCAATATGATCTTGACTTTAAGCAGTTTGCCCAGATCCTGTTTGGAGTGAATAATCACAGCGTGCTTTGAGACACACCAACTTGATAATCGGCTGTCGGACAGTCTGGCGAGGTCGGTGACTCGAGTCTGTTGGGTGTGTTCCGTGCCGTCGGCCTTCATTTTGGCCGACCTGACTTGCTGGGTCGGAGGGCAGGCAGTCGGACTCATTGACCAATCTGATTGGTGGAGTGGAAACCCGGGAATGGCGAGCGGGATGAGTGACGAACGGCTCTCAAAATCTGAGGAAAATCTTTTAAACGGACCTTTGTCGATCTGAAAGGAAGACAGATTCAGCAACTGCATGGCCTAATTCTCGTTGAAAATGTTTTCAGAAACACGTTTCAGTGAACTATTTTCGTAAAATACGAGATAGTATTTCGAACAAGCCGCCGTTAACCGTCCGCTGGTGAAGCCAGACTCATGGGACGCGTTTGTCATTTCCGTTTTTCAATTTTTGTATCGCGTCTCGCGCACGCGCAGAACATACCCTCAAGACGGTGACGCTTTGGTGTGTTCCGAGGCACTTTTTGGACCTAGGGGAGCCAAAAATCCTGAGAGTCCAGAGCTGATAACGTTTTTATATACTGTAGTTTCATGGTCAGTGTGAAAAGCCTTTAAAGAGCCTAAAAAGAAAACTTTAAGTGCTCAGCCTTGAAGATTGAGGTCAACAGTCGTAATGAGACATGTTTGCTCGTCGTCATGCTGAAAAATGTGATTTATTTAGTTCAAGCTGGTGTATTTTACACCCACTCTGCTGCTGTTGTTCTCTCTTTTTCCACTGTTGCGTCACGGCAGCTTATTCTTTAACTATTATTATTTCTGACGGTCTTTGTGGCGTGAGTCATCCCATTTCACTGCAATTTTGTCCTGAAATAGGTTTGAATTGCGACAGCATCAATTTATTCCGAGTTTTTTTTTTAGCTCCTTAATGGAAAAAGGTTGAAGTAGAGTTGTGGTAGTGCGGAGGCAGGCATAATATGAGGTCCTGTCATGAGCTGCTGTGTGGGATGTGTACTGTTTGCTGTTGACAGCTCCTCTTTCACAAGTTCTTGTCTTTTTAGTTCCTCTGAAGAAATGTGTGAATATACTTTGTCAATGACAGGACACAGCTGGTATAAAACTCTAAAATACATGTAGAAGAAGATGGCTTAACAACACTATTTCAAAGACAAGTAAAAGTAAAGACGTGTTCTTTTCCATTTTCGAAACACTACACAGAACATCCGGCCTTGACACAATAGCACTACAATCCTGGCAGGTATTGACAGTTTCTCTCTGCATTGTTCAAATCCCACAGCGGGAGAAACATCCAAGGCCAGTCCTGCTCACCACACCAGACTTCTCAGTGATTTGTGTGATGTCTAATTTGTTCTCCATATGGTACACACACATGCACAGACCCATACATATCGACTAATACGTCATATGCACTGACTCACACGTACACACAACTCGTCCCATCCTTTATACTGTATATTTCTTCTTCCAAGCTGCAGATATAAACTGCAGCTGCCTGTTACAGTGCAGTTTCTAAAGAAAGGTGCAGGTTGGCTGTCCCCATCAACTAGCATTAATCTGCTAGATTGGATTTAATGAGCCCCATGGGATTCACCTGCCATACGGGCCTGTCTGTAACTGCACAGCGTACAGTTTCCTGGTTAAAGTAGGAGACTGGGAGGGCTCAAAAACAAGGGCAGGGTTTCTGTGGATGCCTGCTCTCTTCCAAAACCATACTGTTCCTTGGCTTCATTAGAGCGTCACCTCTGATTAAACCACCTCAGAGGAGCGCTGGTTTGTCTGACCAGAGCACCTCACAGGGGTGGGGCTTTGATGTAGAGGAAATGAGGCTTGACAGTGAGACGCCAGGGAGGAGAGGTCACATCATCACTGGATGAGCTTGAGAAGATGCAGAGGCAGGGCGTTTCAGCATGTTAAACTCTCAGAGTTGCTACTTTCCACAAGAAAGGAGAGAGAGCGAGTGGGAATGAGATGTCGAGAAAAAGTGTTTCTGTGTGTGAAGGAGTATCTGCTGAGTTTCCAGGTGGTGTACAAAGATGGCGACTTGTTGCATCACTACCAGAAGGAATGATTATTTTTCCACGGAGCAACGCTTTGAAGTTCCTATTTCTCTGTCTTCATCCCTCCTTTTTTTCTTGATCTCCCGTTTTCACTTTCACATTGATTTACATCTTCCTACCTTTGTAGTGCAAAAGGAAACCTCACTTTAATTTCAGCTAATGAGTGCTGAATTTTAAAAAAGGCATATTTTTTGGTTTTTCAGGTGGAAATTTGCAATGCAAGTGGTGTGCGTAGTATCATTTGGAAAAATAGGGCAGCAAGAAGTGTTTAGAAGATTATCTTTGGTTTGAAGAAGCTTTTTTTAATAACCGCAAGAGCTGGTAAAAAGCATACCAATTAGAAAGTTATTGTAGTTTTGACTTTACAACGAGTAAATTATCAAAGGCCTTTCGTGTAGGCCTATCACTTTTTTTTTTTTTTTTTTTTTTTATGAAGCTGTATAAACTGTAAGTAAAGAGTAAAGAATCAGGACAGCAGAGACTTCGAAATGGTAATTTAGGGAAAGAGTGAGAGTGTGATACTACCTGAACTAAACAAGAGTCGATGAAAGTTGATAGTAAACATCATATAGACAAATTCATCTATTGATCGATGGTAGCTAATGGCAAGTGCCCACTACAGGATTGTAGCCCTATTTCAGCTCGCCAACAGTTTTTGGAGCTCTCTGACAAAAGACAAAGACGGAGGCAAATGGGCGTTGGCTTGTGAACCGTTCATAAACGTGAGACGAGAGGCTCGCTGGTGCCTCGCAGACACATGCAGCAGCTGTCAGGGACTCTGCCAGGAAACTCCAGCCAATCAGAGCTCAATACATGGGCTGAGGGAAAACCAGGGTGGAGGGGTCACTTGTAACTTTACGTGTTGCATTTGCAACACGGACCAAAGTTGTTGTTGCAAATAGAGAAAGCAGCCTATAAATAGTAAAGACGTGTGGAAACAAGCTATATCTTGAACATGTGTGCCAACCACAACACCACAAACATTGCTGGTTTCAGCTTCTCAAATAAGAATATGTGTCTGCTTTCCTTAATTTTGTAACATTGTAAATTGAATAGCTTTTGTTTTTTTAATTGATTGATAAATTGAAACAAAATAATTAGTTGATTAATCAATAACAAAAATAACTCATTTGCAGGCCTAATAATTGCTGCACTCCTCTCATCGCTGTTCTTATATGCAGCTTCTCATGAGATCTAATCAAGCATCCAATTTCTACCAGTGCCTCAAATCAAGTAATTAATTTAGGCTTCACAGAAAGGAAAAAAATAATTCACCTCATTTGCCGCTTTATTTTTTGCCCCAGCTAAGGGAACTTTTCTTTATGTTTATAGTGCTTCAGACTGAAGACCATAGTTCATTCCACTGCTCATGCAGGCTTTCTGTGGCCTGTTACTGCTCTCATTTCATTTTTCTAACTTCCCCCGGTGTATTCTATTACATATAAAGTAACAAAAACAAAAGACATTGATGGCATTTCCATCAGCAGAATTCCATATGTTCCATTATTTTGACGTCTCCTATTCGTTCTTGTTTATTAAACTACACCATCCAATATGCAGCTGACACAAAACAGTGTGCAGCATGGCAGCACTCCAAATTACTGGTAGGTCTTTCTGGCCATTTGTATTTTCCCTGTGTCCGTGCTCGGCTGGGGCTGGTAGTTGACAGCAGATGATCCCTTCTTTTAATGAGATTTTTTTCCCCCTCTCTGTCTCACTTCATGGCGCCACAAGGGAATCATCTTAGGCAGATAGAAGCCCTGAACCATGAAAAAAAAAAAAAAAACTGGACACAGATAGGACACCAGCACGGAGACCGACAGACAGGGAGGGAGGAAGAGAGAAAAGGAGGGTGGGATGAAAGCAGGGATGGAGGCGACATGGAGACAGAAAGGGATAATTTATAGTCATTGTCATACACTGACAGATGCCTAACTCTCAGTCTCCTGTCAGTCATAGTCCTGATCTTTATTTCAGATATGAATGTCAAAACTAGGTGATACAGTTTATTGTGGTAGCTGACACATCATGCTCTTCATGGGTGTTGATGTGTTCAGTGTCACATTTAGTGACACATTCTGTTTTTCATGATATTCCAGTATATAGAAGTTTGCAATAATGGCTCATGAGTATTCATAATTTATGGATAGCACTTGTAATTATCTGTGTATGTCATGTACAGTACATTTCAGCCACCTTGGTTGTCAAGGTGATGTTCAGAATTCATCTAAATTGATTTAGAGCTAGATCTTAGATTTATAACTCATGTCACGTTCAATCCGTCCACCCATCCATTATTCATCCATCATATCCAGATTCTTCTACAGCTTACTAGGACCTAGTGTACTAGTACTTGGACCATATTTACATCCATCCAACCATCCATTCTTTATTTCTACTTGCTGATCAGGTTAATGGAGGGCTACAGCCAATGACAGCATGCATTAGGTAGAGGAGCAGGCAGACCGACGAGAGCAGACAAAACATTCACACTTATGGGCAAAGTTAGAATCGTATTCGCTGAACCTGCTTGTCTTTCGACAGGACTAAGGAGAGAAAAGGCTCCCGTGGGTCGTATTTCCTGCCACTGCTAGGGGCGCTAATTTATGAAACACTCCTATGGGTCGTATTGGAGGGAAGGAGTAAACAACCTATATCGTCGTATGGTTTGGAGGATGTGTTGCTTTTAACTGTGGGAGGAAACGGGACCACATCTGCATAGCTGGTATACACACAAAAGTTTAATTCAGCCTTATGTTGCCAAAGTGGATGATTGGTTGTCTTATTTGCCCCACATCCTTGGGTTATTATGTTATTATATTTTATTCTATGTCATTTTGGATGCTGGTACTCGAGTGACCTTTTCAGCCGAGCTAGAGCCCTTTCTCTAGGGATGGCAATGTCGGTTCGTCAGTCGGTTGGACTGTCGTCTGCCAAGTTTGTCCACTGACTGAAATATCTCAACAACTATTAGATGGATTGCAGCACAATTTTGTACAGACATTCATGTTCCCCAGACAATGTACCTAAATGACTTGTGATCCCCAGACTTTTGAGTTATCATCTGGTCAAGTTTTAAATCCGTCCATTGCTTTGTTTATGACCAAATACCTGCAAAACTGTCAAAGCTATAATTGTACTCAAATGTTACTATGCTAACATGTTAAACTAAGATGGTGACTATGGTTAACATTATCATCAGCTTTAACTAAACACTTTATCACTAATATTGCTAGCATGTACCTCTGACTACTTCTTAAGCATACTTAGATAGAATACTCTGATCTTCAGAGCTTCTTAGGTTTATTTACAGCTGGATTCTATACATTTTCCACTCAGTGTGGAAGAGATCTAATTATAATCTAATTACCCAGAATGCATGTTAACACCAGATGTATTGGGGTAATTTATCTGCCCATTAATCTAGCTATCTATCTATCCACCATCTAGTCATACAGCCAGCCAACCCCCCTCCCTCCATTGTGACTGATGACTTCTGCTCACCACCAACAAATCATAATGAGCCCATCTGACAACCTTTTATGGTGCCTTTTAGCCAGAAAGCAAAAGCACAATGGGTATCTTAATGGAAAAGTGAGTAAATTCACCACAAATTACCTTCTTTATTGTTTACCAGAGAATGTCTGGAGACAGTGGGAGTGATGGAGAGGGGTGGTAGTGGTGTGCATACTCAGGGGGGTAATGAGAAGATGATATACAAGTAGTAGAGAGGTTGTATAATGGTGTGGTAACCACATCCTCATCATTGTTACAATCCTACTGTGTGTTTGTGTTTGTTCTAGCATTGTAGCATGTGGGGTCTGACTTTGAGCCTACTGCCTTTCAAAAACCTCCCTGATCATTCCTTTGTTCCTTCTCTTTTCCTCCCCTACTCCCTCCGTTTCTCTCTCGTAGCCTGGCTTCCTCAGAGAGAGCTTGATATATGACATCTGTTTGACTGGAATTGGATTGTGGACATCCCTAGTGGCACATGCAAATGCATCTTTGGTATTTTCTCCATGCGTTGTGCATCTGGATTGAGGGATGGGACTGTAGAGAGGGAGAAAGGAGGAGGTTTGGATTGAAAAAGAAATAACTTAAAATCACTCATGAAAGAGGACTCACTTATTCACCTCTGAAATGTCTCCCTGAACTATCAGCAATCCCAGACAGGGACAGAAGGAGAGATGGAGGAAGCCAGAGAAATATGGAAACGCACAGTGTGAGAAAATCACTCAATGAGAAATAGAGGGAAAGAGAGGCTATAAAGAGAGAGGAAGGCCAACATCAAGCCTCGTTAAACTGACAGGCTGCTGCCAGAAAGCTTATTGCCTTGTTTCCATCTGAGTGATAGACCATCTTAAACTCTTGTCTTCCTTCAGTATCTACTTTGACTCTGTTTCCTGTTTTAAATGTACATCCACTGATAAAGTAGAGGAATTAGGCACTTTAGCAGCTTTCTGTTAAAGCCACTAAAGAGAAAGGATTTCCTTTGTCACGGTAAAGTTATTGACCCCCTTTTACCTGCTGTCTTCTGTTGAATGTTAAGTCAGAATACAGAGGATGTTCAGACCATGTGCTTTGAAAGCCTTGATGGGACAAGTGGCTTGGCTTCCTCACAGAGAGGCTGATATACAACATCTGGATTGTGCACATAAGGGGAATTTACGGAAGAAGAACATTAGCTACTGCTAGGGGAATTTGACATTTTCTCTGTTTTTCTGTGTAGTAATGTGCTTCACCTCCTCCTACTGAAATATCATTCCATTTTATAACAACTTGGGCCCTGTTTTTTTGTAGTTTCAGCCATAATCCTCTGTCAGTTATGATAACAATGTCAGCACTTAAGTAATTGTTCAGATCTAGCAACACAGTGACATTGCTACAATGAAGTCCAACAAGAAACACGAGCGGTCAGATTATCACACAAGTTGTTAACAAGCTAACAGTTTAGCCAGATGATCGAAATCAGGTAATAATCCCACAATGCACTTGAAAACTGTGTGTGTGCAGTGTGTGGGTAGGTCAAAGTTGAACCATGTTCATCTGTGAAGTGTCAGTAATAATTTTACTGTTTGCCTCACGCTTCCATATAAGTTTAGCTAACACGACCCAAATAATATACCAGAACTATTTGCTAACAAGACTAAAAGGTTCCAACTGTGCTAGGCTGTACTTTGGTGGAGTGCTTTGAGCTAAATGCTTAAGTCAGCATGCTAACATGCGCAAAATGTTTGTAAATTCTGATGTTTAGCAGGAAATGTTTACCTAAATTTGTCATCCATCTGTTGGTTCTGATGAATGGCTCAGAGGCAAACTTTGACTCTGGACGACTGGTATTTATGTGCAGACATGCTGTGTTTAAACTATGGAGTGATGTGTAGTATCTCGTTTTCCATTTAATTTCCCCAACTTAAATCCCTCCCTGCCCCCCCAAATGCTCATCCTTAAACATTGTCTGCATTATGCATGGGCCAGAAAGTGTATCAGAGTAGATATGAAATATGCATGAGCCCTTGTGCTTTGACTCCCCTCCCCAGCCCCTCATGCCTTCCCCCCAAAGGAAGGAATCATTTTGTGTTGTCTGATTGTGTTAGGGGCAAGGATCAATGATGTGTGTGTGTGTGTGTGTGTGTGTGTGTGTGTGTGTGTGTGTGTGTGTGTGTGTGTGTGTGTGTGTGTGTGTGTGTGTGTGTGTGTGTGTGTGTGTAATATTTTCTTAAAATGGCAAAAAAAAAAAAAAAAAAGACAGGTGTGCAGAATTTATCGTGGTGGAGAGAAGTACAGGATGAAAGAGTGGAAATAAAATAGATCTGGACTCAAATGTCAATGTATGATTGAAAGGACAAACAAACTGAAGCGCAAATAGTTAAGTCAGAAAGAAAGAAAGAAAGAAAGAAAGAAAGAAAGAAACAAGGGCGACAGATCATCAAACGGAAGGAGACTCTTCTGGGAACTGTCAATAGAGCAATATCCACTGATTGATTGTGTCACTGTGTCACACAGTGCTGATCCCTTGAGACCTTGTGTGTGTTTCTATGTGTGGAGGGAAGGGGTGGGGGGCTCAGGGCCTCAGCTGTTGTCAGAACAGGGGGCCACGCGCCAGTTTTGGAAGCACTCCAGAAATCCCATATTGTGAAGCCACAGTCACCACAAAGGGAGCGCCTCCATTTTGTGGGAATTTTTTGCTCCTCCACCCTGTTCTCAATTTACGATTGTATTTGTTTGGGCGCACGAGAGAGCAAGACGATGGCTTTATAATGAGACTGGAGAGCAAAGCATGTGTTGTGTGTGTGTATAGTGAGAGGTTTAGTTTTGGAGAGTTATGCTTGGAACTGGTTATTGAGGGAGGTTTCCTCCAGTTTTTCCCACTCCAAGTTGTGAGGACTCGCCATTAGGATTTGCATGACATGAGGCTTTTAGCCACAGTTCATCAATGTGGCTGCGGTGATAAACAAAGGCAGAATCTCACCCATACAGACCCACAGATGTACACACACACACAACCTGACACAGACGAACACACTGTACACAGATGACACAAACCTTTTATGGAGACTTTTGGAAAAACAATCTGTTTAGAAAATTGTAGTTAGATCATGAATTACAGCTTGAGCGAGAGATGCTTACGTCACTCAGGCATTTTTCAGTGGTGACTATCTGTGTGCATCACCATAACACGTGTGCGCACATATACACAAACACAAATATGACCCCACACACAGATAATCCAAACAGGTTAGGGTTCACTCAGGTCATGGCCTAATCAGACGCGTGTGTGTGTGTGTGTGTGTGTGTGTGTGTGTGTGTGTGTGTGTGTGTGTGTGTGTGTGTGTGTGTGTGTGTGTGTTGCATGCACGCACACACGTGCGTCTGATTTCATGTTACCTTCTTTGTCTGTGATGAGATTGTGTGTTTGAAAACCTATGGCAGATGGACTGTCTCCAATCACAGCCAGTGGTTGATTACTCAGCTAAGTGTGTGTGCACATATGTGAGTGTGTGGATGTGGTTGTCTTTAGGACTCCCACTGAGGAGTTGTCCTCGATGGTTGATGATGCAATGACCCTTACTGGAATCTGATTCACCAGGTAATTGACATTTTAGACATTTAGCAGACTGTCTTCTTAAAAGAAAGAAAGGGGGAAAAAAAAAAAAACTTTCTAGCTCAAGGACCTTTTACAGCACATTTGGCTGTCAAAGGACAGATTTGGCTGTTTGGATTAGTTCAAACTCCTTGTTTTGTAGCCCGTTGGCTAGTTTGCTTCCTTACTTGTATATTACTCTACTCTTACTTAAATATTTCAAAATAATTGACATAAATAAGATTGTAAACAGAGATTATGTTTTTTTTATAAGCTCTGTAAAAAATATATTAACTGAATGAAAAAAGGAGTTCAATTAGCCGGGCCCCCTGTATCCGATTGAAAATTGACCTCTGTTATATAAATAAGGAATAATAGTGGCTTAAGAATCGACCCCTGGGGAACACCATATCGTAATAGTGCTTTGTGAGAATGGCAAGCCAACGTATGCTCTCTCCATCATTTGTGTCTTCGCTGGGGCAATAAGAAAAGGACCCAGTAGTGGAGGTGGTGGAAACAGGGGAGAAGCTATTGATAGGGTTTGATAATTTGCCAGAAGCATAACATTTGGTTTTTAGGTACTGATCTTAAAACTCACTAGGTCCCAAATATCATCTTTGGCGATCTTTGCTGCTGTGCTTTTTTTCTTGCATTACCCAGTGAGCCAAGTACCTTGGCCAACTATCCTTGTGTGTCAGAGGAGTGACCCAGAGAAGCAGTAATCGTATTAAAACTTAGAGATTGAGTTTTTTTAATCTGTCAGCAAAAGTTTATTAACAAAAATTTTAATTTATTCACATAAAACGGTTACCAATAATAACTTTAACTATATCATTTTAGATTTATTTTATTCTCTTCCTTTTCCTTTAAATAGTATGTATTTCTTTATTCCCACCTATACCTCCTGGAAAGTGCTGTATGAAATAACATGTCACACTGAAATCTATTCTCACTATGTCCTCATTATGTCTGTGGAGCTCTTTATATTCACCCCTTGCACCCTTTATCCCTCATTTTCAATTTAAAAACAAAATGATTGCGGCAAGTTTTGATCATTGGGAAGACAGCTGGTGTTTGCTTTATTTTAATGTGCTGTCCTACTGTTTGGTTTGACTGACAACCCTGACAGCCACTGTGTACAGGTTATTAGCTGGTGTGTACTCTGCTGGAGCTTCACCGGACAGTTAATAATGACACAGTAACTAACTGGGGAGATTGTGTGTGTGTGTGTGTGTGTGTGTGTGTGTGTGTGTGTGTGTGTGTCTGTGTGTGTGTCTGTGTGTGTGTCTGTGTGTGTGTGCCTGTGTCCACTCTTCCCCAGAGATTTAGGATCTATTGAGGGAATGAGAAGGGAGTATAGATTGAAAGATGTGATGGAAAAACGGGATAGAAAAATACAGAGGAAACAAGACCCCTTATGAACTTAATGGCTTGATCTTCCACTGCCTTGAGCTCATTCCCCTGTGTATTGGAGGTGTGTGTGTGTGGGGCGATGCCTCTTCACTGTAAGCAGGAATTTTCATGGGCTTTACTTGTGCAAGTGAAACAGCTGGGCATTGTGAAATCCAAGTCTTCCTCTAAGTAGGATTGTCCCTGCAGAGCTCACTGAGGATGTTATTTACTCCTGTATGACTTGACTGCATGTGTTTACACACACACACACACACACACACACACACACACACTGTGTGCGACGAGTTAAATGGTGATTGGTTGTTGAGTTATTGTCAGTGGCAGACAACATTTCTTCTCTTTTGCCTGTGCTTCTCTCCTTCCTTCCTTTTTGAATCCTCACTTTCCATTCCTCTTGTTGGCCCACGAGAAGCTCAAACCGATCGGAAACAGCTGTGAAAATTATTCTGGCTAATAAGGGCCAATCATGGCTTCTCAGTCAGTTGGGGTGTGATGCCTCAGACATTTTTTTTCACATAGAAAAGTACCCTGCCTCAAATATCCCCTCAAAGATTTCAGTGTTGTTTCAGTGTTGCTGGTCCCTTTGTTTGTATGTGTGTGTGCGTCTCTCTCCACAGGGCTGCCCATATGCAATGGATATCTCAGGTTCTGCCAACAGGCTAACTGCCATGCCAGAGAGGAAAGAAAACTCTCTCTTCTCACCCCTCTCTATTTCAGTCTCTTGACTCCTCTCCTGGCCACACTCCATTTATTCTGCCCTCTCCCTCCTCATCCCTCTTTGTTTTTATTCTCATTGAAACAATAGCACAACTATTTCAATCTCTTTCTTTTCTTCTTCTCTTTGCTTTTTTATCTCCCTTGATCTTTCGCTCTCTTTCCATATCGTTCTTGGCTGAAGCTCAGCTCGTGGTTTTTTTGCCTCACCGCTCCTCATCACTCACCACACTGTCGGAGAGAGAAATGCAACCAAGCCAACAAGCTGAGGGAACTAACAGCCAGAAACCTAGGTCACAAGACAAATTCCAGGCCTGTTTGTGGCTACATGTGATAAGTGTGGCCTTACAGAGTGTTTATGACATGCACACTGATTTCAGAGAGATGTCCTTACTGCAAGGTTGTCTTTGTTTTTATCTTTGAGAATCCATTTCCATCCATTTGAGAGAAAAGGAGTGTTTCTCTTGCAACATAGGCCATAATTTTTATGCTGATCAGTCCTTATTCAGTCTGTAATTAGCCAAAGCCCAGTTTCAACATGACACAATTGACTGAAATAGCTGCAGCTGTCTTTGTGCGTCAGCTCCTTACTTTCTGTAGCCTGCTCATTCTTTGGCGCTCTGTACGACTGATTTGTTTTGTATCTCTTTTACTCTTTTCTCTACATTAAGGTTCCATCAAATTAATGTTGAAAAAAAACTAGTTTCTACTAGGGGTGTCACGATACCAAAAATTCAGTAGTCGGGTGCAAATACGAGTAAAATAACACTATTCTCAATGCCAATTTCGGTACCACATGTTCGTCAATTTAAATGATAATTATTAGATAATTTTTCAACCGAAGAAAGTCTCAGTTAGCCGTATGTTTGTCATATTACCACTTAGTTTTGTGTGAAACCGCTCAGTGAACTACATCTTTCGTCTCACACAATTGACGTCACCTAGCTTGATGCTCAACTTGCTTGCTAGCTAGCTAGCTTAGCTCTGTTCCACAACACATAACGTAACGTTATCTTACCTGATGTCTTTTATCCACTGAAGTGTTTTCAGCAGATAAGCAAAAGAACAAGTAAGATCCGCTGCTCATTTGAGTAATGTTACATCTCCGGTACGATACACACAGACATCGTAGTTTCAGCGAGTCTCGTTCATATTTTTTTCGAAACATAGGTCCCATGGACCGGAAGTAGAAGGGCGTAACTTTGGCTCTCTATGCCATGTGTAGTTTCACTTGTTCGTGACCTCCTACTTCTGAATGTAAGTATCGACTGGAACACCGATGCTCCAACACTGGCATCGGCGCTCACAGTGCTTACGGTGCTTAAAAAAAATGGGCATTGTCTGTGTTTTGTCATTTTAGAATCGAAAGGTATCGGAAGTATCGGTACATAGTAATGACAGTTGCATTGTCTTTTACGTCTCTTTGGGGTATGCAGCGCATTACGTTTTGTCTGATTCTTGACAAATCCTTATGGTATTGGTATGCATAAAATAACTCCCCAGTAGTAGAAAATGCTATTTTAGATTTCATTAGATTTTGGAGCAACTTGCTATATAAATTAGCATGTTAACAAACACACATTTTCTTGATACTACTATAACTTCTTTAAACATGCATTCTTTAAGCTTATTTACAAATTGAGCAAATACAAAGCAAAATTAACATTTAGAGTCATGTTTGTGTCTATCTGATTAATGTAAATCTATTCTTCTTCTTAGCTCTGTTTGGTCTCTACCAACTCCTGAGGGACATATTTGGCTCTTTAGCTGCTAAATATATGCTATGTGCGGACATTGTTACATATACAGAGTTCCTCACTTTGTAACTTATAACTTAAGAACTATTATAGACTTAATAAGGAATAAAGGATTTATGAATATGTTGGATCATGTAGTGACAGCACTGTGTCATATGTATGCAAACATAAAAATTGGTATTTGTATACAGAATTTTCTGTCTGCTACTGTGCTTTAGGGCTCCTCTGTGACACAATCATCTTGTATTCTTTGAGTGTTTTTGGCCGCCTCAGCTTAGATCTCTGAATGCCTCTGGCCCTCTCTTCCCTCTCTCCGTGGGACCGTGGGATTGATTGATAACTTCATTTGTTCCTGAAGGGAAGAGGGAGATGAGTACATGACTTATCCTCTCTGTGTAGGGATGGAGGGGGCGTTTTTTTCATTCTGGACACACCTCAGGCCCTCTTCACGCACATTTTGTTTTTAACGGTGACAAATGATCTCATTTTTTGAAAAGCATTAGGTCGGTCATTAGGAAAGTGAGGTATGGGGGCTTTTTTTGTCGCAAGACAGCTCTCGCATGCAGTCAGGTGGTGCCTTCTTCAGTACAAATGGGACCAATTTTGCCTGGCAAAGCAGGGAAATTAAGATTCTCAGCATATTTTGGGCATGATGGTAAGCTTTTGTACCAGATTTGGGTGATGTGGACTGCAGCAGTTCAGTTTCATAGTAGCAAGAAAGGAAACCTGAGACGTTGGCTTGTTGCCTGTAACTGATTTAATCTACATAAATGTTGTGAGACGTGTGTCTTAAAGGCTGGTGACTGGCATTGTGTAAGCATTATTTTCTATCTTTTTTTTTTTTTTTTTTTTTTTCTTGTGTCTTTGTCTTGCTTTATTTTGTGTGTGTGTTTTGTCTGTCCTTGGGAAATGTCATTGTTAAATATGTGAATACCTGCATATTCTCAGCAGAGACAACACAAGTCTTTGTTGTCAGGTGTGGACAAGAGCCACCTCTCTTGGCTGCAGCGCTGCTTGTTCTCCAGAAATCCATCAAGATTTACAGCTGTGGGTCTGGCTAGCCCACACTCTCGAGAACAGTAGGTGCATAGTGTAAGCATCACAGAAGAAGTGATGACATTCTGCCCGCATCACATTCGCTGTCGGTGCCAGAAACCTCAGCCTCAGACTCTGCAGAGATAGATCACTCTTTCCTGTGTTCACTCTCTCCCTCGCCGTTTCTCTTCCTGTATTTATTTGACATATGACTGGCAGGCAGGGATGGGGGGGGTAAAAACCTCCCCTCAGAGTCGGCCATTTTGGGCTATGGTTAGTTTAGGATTTGGCACCCAGAGACCTATTACAAGGTCGCATTCAACTTGGGCTGATTTAAGTTATCCGCTGCTTACTGAATGTACATTAGTCTGTCTAAAACAAACTTTTTCAGAAGAGGGCTTTTGGAAAGTGCTCCAGCAGATGTTGGCCTTAGGATTCAAAGGAGGGAGAGTAGACTGATTGACTGCCGAAGAGGGAATACTACTCTAGTACTTTCTGTAAACGTAAAGGTCAGTCACTGTACAGCTTAAGACACCTATTTTGCATTAAAATGTAATTCAGTGAAACACAGTTTTTGCTCATGCTTAAAGTATAACATCAGACTCAAACACTGAGCTGCTGTGTGGAAGAGACAGTACACACATAGTGTGTGTGTGTGTGTGTGTGTGTGTGTGTGTGTGTGTGTGTGTGTGTGTGTGTGTGTGTGTGTGTGTGTGTGTGTGTGTGTGTGTGTGTGTGTGTGTGTGTGTGTGTGTCTCCCAATCATCATTATAATGATGATTGGGAGACACACACACACCTTGTGTCATCATCATCCTCATCATCACTGTCACACAGTACAACCTATTCTATAGTCTGCTGACTTAATACATTCATGTGCTACCACATGAATCAGAAACTTGAGTAATTTTGTAGCCTCTTAATGCAATTAAATATTAACATTATTTACATGAATTCTTTGTCTTCTGGACGGTTTCTCCATATTTAGGTGGAGAATTCAGTTCTGGAAATTCATTTGAGAAGATGTGAATCTTTTTAAAATGGCCACATGGGGATTCCCGATTTTTGGCAATTATCTGACAAATCAAGGTATTTAATTTAGGGCAGCAATGATTATTTTAATTATTGATTTATCTACCGATTCTTTTCTAGATTAAAAAATGGCGAAAAGTATAAAATAAAAATTACCATCACAATATCCAAAGCCAAAGGTGAGCTCAAAGTTGGTCCGTTTACCATAATAACAAGATTAAAAAAAGCAAGAAATTTTCACATACCAGAGAGTTTCTAATTTAATCTTAAACGTTCAAAATAGTTGCTGATTATTTTTCTGTTGGTCGACTATTGATTAATCAATGAATGCTAGCAGCTATAATCAAATTGATGCAAATTTGATTTTCCCTCCCCTCTCTCGTTCTCCCGATCTGAGAGAGATGAAAACAGCATTTTTCAATTAGGGGGAGCCATTGAAAGTGTTTGCTTCAGGCTGCCGCACTGCTGCTGCTCTCTGCCCCCCCCCCTGAGATTCTCCTGTCGTTTAGTGTGTTTATTCCCCCCCTCCACCTCATTTCCAGCACAGCCAGGGGGGAAGTGGGAAGCGGTGAGTAACTTTTAAACATTTTCATCCCTATCATTCAGCTGCTGATTTGTTCGTGCCCGCTTCTGAGACAACTGATTGGTGGAGAAGAATTGTCTTTGGCAGGGAATCAAAACTTTTCCCCTGGGTGGTGTAAATTCTGCAGTTTGACACCCTCATTCTGGGTAGCAAATCCCCTTAGTGATTAGTTAGTTTTCTTAAGATTGACAATTAAGACTATGGAATGTTTTAATTTTGGGAGGGCATGCATACCACAACAATTGGGGCAATATATGGCTGGTCTGGCTGTATCTGTGCTTTCTCAAGGGTGAGTGTAATTTTAAGGGACAGTGCCTGCACGTCGGTGTGCAAATCCGTCTCTGAGATTTTTTACAGTGAATTACGACTGACTAGCAGTAACAACTGAGTAAAAGCGTCACTTGAATCTTGTCTTTCCGTTCTCTAGGGTGCTGCTTTGTTGGGCTGCCAATGCAGTTGTCAGGAGTGGGTGGGGTTCTCTATAGACAAGAGGGAAGGAGATGGAAGTGAGAAAATGTGTCAGGGGAGAAAGAAGGGGGGAGAGAAATGACTAAAAGGTGTAGAGATGGATTGAGTTAGAGGGAGAGGGGAATAAAAAAGCAAGTGAACGACAGAAGAAAGACGAGGAAAAGGCAGTTGAGAGGCAGTGCCTTGTCATCTCAGCTGTTGTGATTTAAGTGGGCTGACAGCACAAAAATCTCCCAGCATCTCACAGCTGTGCGACATGCCTTCCCCTTTTTATTTTTAACCCTGGACACTTATATTAGGCTTCCAGGTCCAGGCAGTGTGCAGACTATTGTCTCCTAAACTCTGTATGTGTGCATCCATGGGTTTGCAGTGGGGGGGGAGTCTTTGTGTGACTGTATCAGCGCATGCCTATATATGTCAGTGCCGTTAGTTTCACTGCCAGACAAATCAAGGGCTCCTTTCCCTAAAGCCTCCGGTGTGTGTTCTGCCTCAAATCATGTCATATGTGACAAGTTTAAGAACAGTTTACATGTGTGAGATCCAGCACCGGCTCAACAGTCTTTATTGACCGTGTGAGTGTGTCCGTAAATTGCCAGAGTGCATTCCACACAGACATGCTGCCAGCTCTGTTGATGGCACCCTTGTGTGAGTGGCTGGTAAAAGACTAACAAGGGGAGGGGAAAAAAGAGGCTTGGATTAAGAGCACAGCAAGTGCAGCTTCCTGAGCCGCATGGAGCTCGCAGTGTCTCTGCACCTGGGCGGCGAGCACCCACCCACAGCGACTACACCTACAAAAAATGGCCTCTGCGTTGACTGATTTAAACGTGTTGCTAGGTAACGTCTTGTGTATTTTTGTGTGTGTCTGTGTGTATCATCAGTGGAATTACTAGATAAAATGGATCTGTTGACAGTTGTGGAAAGACCTGCCCTCTCATCCTATTACCACTTCCTTCCAGACCTCAAGAAAAACACCCCTCACTTCAAAGTTTCTCCCGAGTAAAGAAAGATTTAAAATCTGCGGAGTCGCACTAAATTTCACTAAAGCGGGAGGAAGACGGACGTTTCGGGGTCGGGGAGGGAGGGGGATGGAAAACAGAGGGATGAATGAATTGGCTTCTGCAAGTGGATCTTTAGTTGCGCCTCAGGCGGTGAGAGTGGCAATTGATTTGGTAAGCGAGCGGTCGCCTCACCCACCCCCATCCCCCCATCCTTCCTCCTGCTGCCAGACCTACCGCCTGCATTTGTGTGCTGTCAACCAATCGATGTCAAGGAGCTGGCTCACAGCGGTGTATCAACTTAGAGCTGCATTGATCAGTTCCATTGATTTTAATCCTAATTAGGTTTCATCATCTGAATCTCTAAAAAGGGCTGCAATTGTGCCACTCATTTACTTTTTGTTTGCTGTAGCTCCCATAAAAAGAATCTTTTCTTTTTTTTTATCATTATAGTTTTATATTTTTAATACTATTATCTTTTTATTTCTGTGACATAATTTATTTAATCATACCTCCTCTTTTTTGATCAGTATCAAATGTATTAAATGACAGCATCCAGGATCTGTGATTGTGAAGATTCAACTCTATTTTATCTTCATGTTTTAGCTGTGAATTTACACCTCCCACAATATTCTTCACATATTCAGAATGAGACGTCATCTCCTGGCAATGTCGCATAGTTCCAGCCTGGATGCAAGGGCCATTTTAAATAACGATAGTAAAACTCTACACCGTAAGAAAAAAATCCCTAGAAAAAACGGATAATACCCTGGCAGAAAATTATCAGTACCTTTTCCGTTAAGTTTATGGACATTTCTGTTAATCAAAAAATGGAAAATTCTGTAGATTTACAGTGTATCCTCTGTACCTTTTTTAACAGAAATTTCTGTTAAACCAAAAAATCTAAATACGGAAAAACACCTGTGAAAAATCATTACAGAAAATTCCTTCATATTAACACAGTAGGCTATATTAGCCGTATTTCTACGGAGTTTTTTTTAACAGTCATGGCTCTGTCAAGCTGTACTTAGTGATAGTGATGTAGTGTATTTAGTAATAAAAAGTAATGGACAGATTTAAAATTGGATCTGATGATTACACTAGATGAAAGAACATTTTTGTACCAATTTTTATACCAATTCATCCGAATGTTATGAAGACATTTTACTCAAAACCACAAATGTCAACCTCATTGTGACACTGAGGAAAAAGTTGAGGGATCACTGCAGTCAGTAGGATACATGTTTAACAAATTAATCATGAATGTCTGTGCTAAATGATGTGATGCCAGTAGATATTTCACCGGATGAGTGAAAACGTCCTGCTGTTCAGAACCACTAATAGCAGCAGGATTCATTCATTGGGACCACAAATGTCCGTACACAATTTCATGGCAATCCCATCGAATTGTTGGGATATTTTAGTCTGGACCAAAGTAGTTGTCCGACCAAACGACCAACCAACATTACCATCCGAATAGCATTGCTAGCTAGCATGGTTAGAAATTGAATTTCAGTTGTCAAGCATTGTCAAACATTTGGGCTATAATGTGACCATAGTCAAGATTTTATGCATTGCGAGATTACACAGACATTTAAAAACTGCTTTGGAGAGAAGAGACAGAAAGCATGACTCCCCTCGCATAGCTTGTCTGTTTTTCTTTCTCATCTTCTCTTCCTTTTTGTTGAATCCTTCCTCACTGTTTTCCATCTATTGATCGTTGGACAGTACAGAATCTGTACTTCATCTCTATCCAGTGCCAGACAATATCAGTCTTGGGACATTTCTAAGCTCTCAGGCTGGCCGTCTGAGGGATCGGACAGGATGAAACTTGAATGAAATAACCGACTACCTGGGTAATTGGGTTGTGTCACAATTATGACTGATTTCGTTTTGTGTGTGTGTGTGTGTGTGGGGGGGGGGGGGGGGGGTTGTTCAACTGAAACAAAAGCTCTTTCAGCCCCACTGACATCTGAAGGTTATTTCAAATTAAAAAAATAAAATATCAGCACTTGTCTAATTTGAATTAAACAACAGTTTGCAATTATAGTCTCCAGAGGAATTTTTTTATCAGACTGGCCTGTTTTCAAATGTGTCAGAATACACACACACACACACACACACACACACTCTGGAGACGACCAGAGGCGAAAAGTGCAGCCAGAAAAAGTAGGCTGCCACTCATCTCTGCCAGGCTTGGCCAGTGATAAGGTCGACCACGGGGAGATGTCTGCACTCAGGACCTGTCTGTCAAGCACAAGAGCCTGCTTCCCTCCCCTCTTCACAAGAGAGTGATGGGAGTGATTAGGGGGGAGGAGTGTGAGAGAGGAAGATGGAGAGGCAGGGAGACAGATATAGAGTGGCTTGGGAATAAGAGGATTGAGGCAAATGAATAAAGAGAAAGGAAGTGAAGGAGCGTCAGAGAGAGAAAAAATGAACCAGGACGGAATCCATGAAACCATAAAAGATTGGTAAAATGAGGAAGAAGTGAAAAAAGAAGGGGGGGTCTACAAAGAATGTGGCCCTCTTGCCGTGGAGCCAAACCACCCGTCCTTAACACCACTCCTTACTGTAGCAGCATGTCGAAATGATCTCAGTTAGGCTAGCCAGAACAGCGTTCTCCATTTACTTCCATCTAAACCACAACTTCACCCCCTGTTCTCTTATTTCTTGCTGTTTACTGCCTAAAACCTGATTAGGTTGCAAAGATTACGTCAATTACCATAAAAATCTCATGGCAATCAAGTCATTGTCATGATGAGACATAGGCGTAACAATAGCGCTTTATTCAAGATTCACAATGGAAGACATTTTTTGTAAACCGAACCCTGATTCAAAAATGTAAAAGATTTTTTTAAAAAGGCCTTATAGCAGCAGTTTTTAAGGGATGTGTCGGATCGAGGTGGCTGGGTGAAGAGCTTCCTCGGTATCCTCTAGTTGAACTTTTTCTCTCTGAACTTTTCTGCTAACAGAGAAGGAAATTAGTTTTTGCTTATGCCTTTTTTTCAACAGCGGATGAACACGTCACTCTGAGTCATGTGTGTCCTTGATAACACATACACAAAAAGAGAAATATGTTCAGACTCACTTCGTCTTTATTAATTTTTTCCTCAATTCTTTTCTCTCCCACGTAGAGTCACTGGTAATCAAAGAGGCCCCAGATGTTGTTCTTCACCTATCTCCTTCCCCAATCTCTTGACATTGTTGTGAAAGTGGCCTGAGTAGCATTCATTTAGCCAAGGGGTTGCCTCCGGTCCTGTAGCCTCCATTACACATGAAGAGATGGATTGGAGTTTTATGAGATGCGTAGCAGTCTTACATCTCTGGTGAGGGTTAATAGAGAAACCGAGACAAAACAGCTGAGCCACAGCATTAGTAACGAGCTAACTTGATTTTGTTCCTCCCTTGTTCCTCACCTCCCTCGTTTTTCCGTCATGTTTGGTCAAGAACACAGAGCCCCGTAACAGCCCGACACACCACCTCTGTCTGTGGAAAAAGTTTCACGGTGGAAAGTTTGGCAGTGGAAATTCTTTGTTTTTGATCCATCTGCTGCATGTGCCACACAAAACGGAGCTATTTTTGGTTTCGCTGCGGAAGTGCCAGCTCTCACACAGTCCATGAAAGTGGGGGATAATTATGAACTGTTCAATTGACATGCTTGTGACCTGGACAGTTTGGTAAAGCATGGCCAATATTCCGGCTGTGTGAGGGCAGCCTCTCCGCATTGAGCCTCAGCCAGTGAGCTTAGGGTCATGTGTTAATGTTTCAGTGTCATATGTCTTCTGCTCGGGTCACCCTGAGCTAGTCCCAAAGGTATGACTGCTATGTGGGATAAGCATAGAGAGTGGAAAAGGCTGGAGAGGAGAGCTTTGTTGACTATATAACTGTCAGCTTGATCACTGTCATAGATGGTGAGAGCCAGATAGGTCGAGACAGGTCAGTTAATCTTCCCAAAGAGCGTTGCTTTGGCTGCCTTTGAATATTTTAGATAGATTTCTAAAAGAAATTGTGTTATGAATATATCGAAATGGCTAAATATGTCCTTACGACCAGAAAACCAAGCAATTTACATGACAGTGGCACTATTTACGGTCATGAAGTGGGCATGTAAGCTGCCAATGCTAGTTAGCTGCTGTTTTCGCCCGGGAACTTTTCTTCTGTCTCTATGGTGACGTGCAGAGAATTTAGACTTGTCTCTGCTCTCCTTTTATCCTTGTTTATAATGCCAAGTTGCCATAAATACACGACTTCAGGGAGCACTTATGGTAATACACCCATTTTGTGGGGCAACAAAAGCTTTAATTAGGCTGAATGCCAACCATATGGGACAGCAGGTAGGCTCCCAACACGTGTGGTCCAAACACACACACACACACACACACACACACACACAAAGACACACACACAGAGTACAGATTCAGAGGGTTAGGAAAAGTACTGTAAAGGGCCAGGCACTAGATTGAAGGCTGACGGCTCCTCTTTATGATTTGAATCCCATGGAAAAGATTGAAGCCTCCTCAGGTGTTGATAATATATGAAAGGCTAACAACTACCTCTCAAAGGAATAGTTCAACATTTTGGGAAATGCGCTCATGTGCTTTCTTTCAAAGAGTCCGATGGAGCTACAGTCCGGAGCCCATTAACTTCCCTTATCCTGGCTGGAAGCAGCTGGGAAACGGCTTGTCTGGCGCTGTCCAAAGTTCACAAATCTGCCTACCAGCACCTCTAAAGCTCACCAATCAACACTTTTCATTGTGTTAATTTGATCCATACACAAACAGAAATGTAAAAACAGCTATTTGTGGTGTCAGAGGAAGTGGCGTAACTAATTCTTGATGAACACATTATCCATCCGCCCAATACTTCTGTGCAGTGTTTTTTTCCCCCCACATGAGTCTGGAAGTTGCTGTCCAGTTGTCTCCTGCCAAAAAATAGTTACAGCACGTAACATCCTTTAAAACTACCAAATTGTCATTTTAGCCAAATAGAGCAAGCTTAAAGTAAAAGAAAAGGTTGGCTGTGTGACACAATTAATACACAAACGTTAGCTAACTAGTATTATAAACATTGTTTGACAAGCTATCATTTTCATCTTTGTAGTTTCTGTTGTTGTGGTTGCCATGGATACATTGCAAGCTGTGGCGGCAAGTACAAAAAAGTTCAACCATCATTAATAGCAATGGCCCTGCAAGAAAACTGCTTGCTATCTGAAAGTACCTTCCAGGGGCTGGTAGCTGCATATTTTAACTCTGGCTAGCTGAGAGGGCAGTTGACACCACAATTTAGCTAATTTAGCAGACTGGGCCGCAGTTATAGGAGGAGGAGCAGGAACAGTAACAGGAATGAAAAATGAGCCCAGTTTATGGGAAGAAGGAGAGAAAAGGGAGTAAGGAAGTTAATGAATGCCTGGGAGGGTGGGTCAAGACAGAGGGGCACGGAGGATTAGGGAGAGTTAATTAAAAAAGAGAAAGAGGGTATAGGGTGAAGCTTAGAAAAGGTAAGTAAAGTGAGAGTGGGGAAACGATGGAGCGAGGCATACAAGCAGCAGAGCGAGGTGGACGTATCTGACCAGAGGACAGAAGACTAATAAGCACAGAGGGAGGGAGATGAGGTGAAAGAGGTAGAGGAGATGCTGAGCGAGGGACTTGTGCAGCTGTAAGTAGAGAGGAGCAAGGGACGAGGTTAGGAGGGAGAAGAGGAAGAGGGGGGCTGAGAGTGGTGCCAAGCTGTCCCAGGGGTGATGAATGAGGCCATAATGAAGTATCTGTGCTCCTATGCTGCTGCCTCTGGCTGGAGAATAACCGCAGCCTTGGCATGGCCACCAGACCCGCTCAATCATGCCACAGAGAGCACAAACACCCACACACACACACACACGCACACGCACACACACTGAAGTTTGGATAATACACACACAAACACACAAACACAACAGAGTTTGTAACAAGCTCCTGCATTGCCTACATTGACTCTTTACTACATCTCAGCATTTATATAGACTATCTATTCATGTTTACTGTGTTATTACTGATCTACATCACTAACTAGACCACAACTTGCACTAACTCTATATTGACTCTTCACTACATTTCAGTGTTTATATAGACTGTCTGTCTATACCTACCACCCACTATATACCCATCACACACTCACACTCACACACACTCACACACACACACACACACACACACACACACACACACACACACACACACACACACACACACACACACACACACACACACACACACACACACATTTTTACCTTTGTTCTGTCTCTCCACCCAGACCCGGGGTGGCAGGAGTGTGGGTTTTGTAAAACAACCTATTGTTCGGCATGACAGGCTGGTAATGCACAATAAAACTTTTCCTCCAAAGACACACACACACACACACACACACACACACACAGAGCAAGTGATGGAAGTCAAGACAAATGTTAAATTCCTCCTCTGCAGTAAACACGCTGTGCTGTCCTGTGGTATTCGCTGCTGTCACCACTACACCGAAACGTCAGCCTGCCAGTTTGTCACTGGCACACAAACAGTACATGTTCAGTGTGCAGAGAAAAACAATGGCAGTAAATGTGTCTCTCCGCCCCCCCCCCTTGCATGTCCGTACGTGCGGAGGCCGAACCACTGTGATACAGCCCAACTAAAAAAACTGAAGACAGTACTATTGTCAGTCAGTGAGGATCCAAGAGGTGAGAGCAACAAATGTCAAAACGATATGAGTGTGTGGCATCTTATATTACACACCGATATTTTTCAGTTGAAACAAACAGCAACAGTCAACCATCATTGAACGGTGTCACTTTTTTTGTTCTGTGTTGCAGTGATGCAACCAATGAGAGCCAAAAAAAACAGGATTATATTTTTTATTCAAAGCTTTCTGATTTACGTTTCAGCCACAAATCTCTGCATGTGGATTAATGTCAATAAGTATACATGAACTTCAGGGGAATCGGAAATTGTTGATTTCTAGCTGTGTCTCTGCTTGTGGTTGCCAGTCTCCTTGATTATTATCTATATGTAGACAGTTGAAACCTCTCATTCAACCCTAAAATGGTACTATGACACACCCCCTTCTCTGTAGAAAGCTTCTGTTGATGCAATGTGGTGTTCTTCATCCGTGAATTACAAAGAATCTCTTCTACTGTAAAGGATCAGTTTATATAGCACTTTGTCCACTGGATGTATGCACTATGTGCACATGTGTGTGATTGTTCATGAATTCAGATGCTATTTTGTGCAAACCTGAAAGTCATGTGAATTGGTATCTGCGGTGAAAAGTGGATTTCTCCCTTTCATTGGTGGTGTTGTAGAGGGGAAACTTTGAATTAGGAGGGAACAGCACTGGATGTACAGAATAGCCTGAACTCTGCTGACAGGCGGTTTTTAACAGATCCCTCCCAAAAGACTGGAGCTGGGAGAGAGAAGGAGAACTGTTGTGGAAAGTAGGACATCGACGATGGATCTTTCCCTTCCTCCCTTCTCTTTGTATGACTCTCCACAGTAATCTCTGTGGGTTTTTGTGTGTCTATCCATGTGCATGTATCTTAAATGTGCTTGTGTATGCAGCATGGACAGCACATGTTGCTGCATGGAATTCATTACCTGAAATGTAACTCCCTAAACATATCCATGTTGGATTCAAAGGCCTCAACTGTGTGAACACTTGACCATAACGGTAACAGGCGACTCTAATGCTGGATGTCCCATCTTAGCATGACAACCATAATGTGTCCTAGATGTGACACATACATAGTGTCTCCCCCACAGTCAGGCTGATTCCCACATAACCAGTTGGAGCAGGTTTCAGAGCATACCACCCACTGGCACTTCATCTGGCCCCCTGCCCCACCATGGCAACCTGGCAAGGTAGAAGCTGCTTGTCTATATGCCTGGTTGGGTCTATATACAGTACATTATTCAGGAGCAGGAGCAGTGATAGGTTTCACATAATAGGTAGTGTGTAATAGGCTATAGACTATGTCTCATAAAAGAACATTCTCATATTTAAATATCATGGCTTATTGTCCTCATGTCTAAAATAACGATAAGCTGGATGGTCTACAGTTGAATACTGTGGATCTGTTGCCTCTGAAATGATCCAATTTCCACATATCAATCAGCGTGCAGCTTGGTTGTGCGCATTTACTTTGGCTTTTTGCAGAAAATTGATTATGTGTTGGGTGGTCAAGTCAATTTGATCTATATAGCCCAATATCACAAATCACAAATTTGCCTCAGGGTGCTTTACAATCTGTATTGCATATGACACCCACCTGTTCTTTGTCCTCTTTGACGCTTACTTCGCATAAGGAAAAACTTCCCCAAAAAAGCCTTTTAACTGGGAAAAATAGAAGAAACCTCACAAAGAGCAACTTAGCACGGACAGACCAGTTAGGAGACAGGAAGTGTGTACCGTTTCATACCATTGGTGTAGGGTGTAATGTGTTAGCTTTAGTTCTAGAGAATCTTTGGCTTCCCTAGCTAGTTAGCTGGTGGCTAACATTGCCTCCTGTCTGGGGCTGGGCAGGTTTTTCATGTTCAGGGTGGTGGAGGTCAGTGTGTGTGTATACTTTGGCTCGGTTTCATACAGACGAACAGCCTGTAGATTGGTCCTTTTACAAACAGGTCATCTCTCCAGCAAACCAGCCTACATGCTCTCTGTAACTGGTTTCTCCTCCACTGCTGCAAGCTGCAAGCTTTTCCCTGCCACATATCCTCATCTTCAGGATCTCTTTCCTTCTTTCTTTCTGCAGTCTTGCCATCTTTCTTTCTGCCTGGCCAGTAATGTAAATTGATTCCCGGCAGTCTGTGATCCGTGTCTCCTCCTGCCAAATCTATACAGAAAGGAATGCCGCAAAGCAAACACACACGCATAAACATAGCATGTGCTGTTGTCACAGTGAATTGTTGAGGTTTTTTTTTTCGTTTCTCTTTTACAAGGAGAGTTTGCATGTTAGGTTGTGTTTGATTTGTGAAGCAAAAGGAGGGAGTGAGAGATCAACATCAGCAGTGATCAAATGCCAAGGAATGTGGAGCAGAAGAATAGGGTGAAGAGAGGAGATGATTAAGTTTGGTGGAAGGAAGATGAAGAAAGACCTGACAGAGATGGAGAAAAATGCTTTCCGGTGCAGCTGTAGAAAGACGTGTGTGAAACCTTTTTAAAAAGTAATTGCCTCTGTAACCTCCTGTGACATTACAGAGAATTATGGCTCAAAATTGCTTTTTTAATCCACTTATATTATACCTCCATATTGACAGAATTTGGCCACCAGTCTAGAGTTATTAGTTAGATTAGTAACATACTAATGCAACACAATCACACCCTCTCCATTTCCTTTTTCAGTTTCTGTCACTCAGAATTCCCAGCCATGCTCCCGAATGGCAAAATCTGAGCAATCAGTCTGGAAGCCTGCTTAATAATAAGTGAATAGTGCGGCCACTGTTGTTTTGAAGGACAGACTTTTTACTATGTGTATGTGTGTGTATGTAACCCCAGCGGAGCGTGTAACACTAATGAGCGGGCCGGAGACAGCCCTTATCACCAGCTTTCCAGTCCTGGCCAGACCTTAATTAGCTCATAAATGCTTAGCGCAGACTTCGCTGGGGCACTGCAGGGCTGAGCAAAGTTACAGACACAAACACACAAGCACACAATGGACGTGCAAATGCTTATACAGACACAAAGGTGCACACAAAACCATACTGGTTTTTGACGGCAGTGTGTAGACTAGAGGGTAATATTTGGATGACTCAAACCAAACCAAATGGATGTGTGATGTGTGTGTTAGTGTTAGTGTTTGAGTGTGTATGTGGAGGGTCTTTGTGTTTGCCATGTGGTGGTATTGTTTTTGTGTGTTTACATATATGAATAAAAGACTAAACTAATTAATGAATCTCTTCCATGTATGTAGGCTAGAAGAATGTTGCAGGTATTTTGTGTGTTTGTGTGTGTGTGTGTGTGTGTGTGTGTGGGGGGGCAGGCACTTTTAGCCTATCAGTGACCTGTAGCCCTCAGCGTTGAATCATAAGCCCCATTATTGCGTTTCAAATGACTCTCTGGAAAAACAGTCATTTTTAGACCACCCCTGAATGTTCCCACAGTCTCTAACAGAGCCCTAAACTGCATATAAGAGAGCCCCAGTCCAGTATTTCTTTTTTAAATAAAAATCTAAATGTTGCCTTTCTATGGGCTCTCTTTCCACTTCCTTGTGTTTCTGTCTGCAATTTCTCACGATTGCAAAGTGCTTTCTAGTTGTACCTCTGTCCCCACACACACACACACACACAAACAAAGACACACACACACACATGCACAAGTGCTGGTGACATCGAGGTGTAAAAGCAGCCACTGCCTTTAACCCCCAGCCCCCACTGAGAAGTCAAAAAGGCCCCCACTGTTTGCTTCAGGTCAATGTTAGTTAGTGGAGAAAGTTGGTTTTCCCCTCCTCCTCTGCCACCCCCCATCCATCCATCTGTGCATCCATCCACCCATCCAACCCTGTGCGGGTGCCTGTTCCCGACCAAGAGGAGACCATAGCCATGAAAAATGCACTGCCAGAAACTCAACGGTGTCTGTCTGCCTCTGCATCGTAAAACAGCACATAAAGTCAGAGGGTTTTTTTGGGGGGGGGATGGGTGGGTCCTTTGAAGTTGGACAATGACCTCCAACTTGTTGCTTTCTGACAACCCCCCTTCCTCTATATTCATACACACACTTCTGCTACATCCCACTGCCGCAAAACACTCCAGAAGGAAACACTTCCTGGATGCACTTTGTGTGTGTGTGTGTGTGTGTCTGTGTCTGTGTGTGTGCGTGCGTGTGTGTGTGTGTGTGTCTGTGTCTGTCTGTCTGGCTAAGAAAAAGATGAATATGTGTGTATGTGGCTATGAGAAATGGTCACTGTGTGAAACTTGTTTTTATTTTGCAGCCTGTTGGTCTACAAGAGGTTGTTACTGCGGGCGATAGGGCATCATGGAGATATTTGTTGGAGATTTAGTTTTTTGGTCATTAAAATGATCCCTCCTGGCCTCGACTCTGATGTAATCGGAGTAGACCGCACCCCCCACACAGCGCCGCGTGTGGCTTAAGACCTCCATCTACAAGCATACAGAGCTAATAGGAAGCAGATTGTGGCTGTTAATTAATCTCTTTAATGCAGTTAGATGCTCTGGTATCTGGCACACCAAGTTTTTCCCCTCCTCCACACACACACAAAGATATTATTATGTGTACTCAGAGTTTCCTTGTTCCTCATTGAATCTGTCAGTTATCTGTCCCTAAGTCATTAGAGGAACATTGCAGTTGGCTGCACGGCTCTAGCAGAGAAAATCAATGTTGTAGGGAACAAACGCTGGTTAAACCTCCTGCGAGACTCCCACAGAACACAGCTTTGATGCTAGGGTACGAGTCGATGTATTGGAAGTAGGCTACACTTGTCACTTCTTTCATTGGAGCCGCTGGAGTGTTTTGTGACAGAAAAGCTTCCTCCATTTGTCAGCGATTATGTTTTCTCCCTTCCTCTTCCTCTATCTCTACATGTGTTTATCTCTGTGTGTGTGTGTGTGTGTGTGTGTGTGTGTGTGTGTGTGTGTGTGTGCGTGTGCGTGTGCGTGTGCGTGTGTGTGCGTGCGCATGTGTGCTGCTGTGTGGCAGGTTGGTGGTCTTGGGTAATGAAGGTGGTGCCATGGGGAAGTGAATCTGTGCTTCTCAGTCATGTCGTTCATTTATCTCAACTGTGCTCCCTATCTGTCTCTCCCCTTGCAATTATCACAAAGCCCCTCACAATCACAGAAAGGCTGTTTTCAAGCTTCTTTCACCTGCAAGTGCACGTAAAAGAAAAACATGGCATATATCTCCCCTTCAAGCATCCTTTTTTACCTTAAATCATATCAGGTAGCCTCGCACTTCAGTGTCAAAAACAAAAAGCAGAACCCACTTTATAGCCAGCCGATACCCTGCTGTGACGAACACATCATTCACTGCTGCTTGTTGAAGCACTGTGCTTCAGTGCCACCATTTTGCGTCCTTCATATTAACAGTACATTAATCAACACATGCCATATTTTGCTTATGTATCTTCCAATGCCAGATTTTATGTCTGCCTAGATATGACACATTAGTGGCCACCTGCTTCCCAGCTTAATTGTTCACAATCTGTGCGGTGACAGAGTCCAACTCTGGTCGCTGCATCTAAGTGAAATAAAAGAATATTTTTAGAATGACAAAGTAATCCTGGCCTTTAGCCTGCTGCTATGAACAGTTTGTTTGCATGTTGTTCTTTTTCGCCCACCTCGGGTAGGGGTAGCATGGCAACATGCCAGTACAGTGCAGTTCAGATACTGTATGTGCTTATTGGTAGTCAAATGCACTGCAGCACAGTTCCACTTTAAAGTGCCCTGCTGACAGATGGGACCTGATATGACTTGCTTAACAAACAATTTACTCACCTCTGCATTTTTGTAATATTCCTCTTTGGGGTGGCACATTCTTTCATACTTTCGTTGCAATATCCCTGTCACCACCATACAGAAGACCGTGAGGCTGCTTCATACTTACTTATACCCTTTTTGTACCAAAATTTGCAGGTATATGCAGATTTTTTATTTTTATCTAATATCCCAGTCTGTCAGTGCTGTTGGTGTTTTCAAACGCACACCTTTGGACTGTAAAAGAAGATGGCATGATTTAAAGCAGAGGACACCCCTTATACATGTGCTTCAGTTTACCGCCAACTCTCTGAAGATGCTAATAATTTCCCTGTAACTGTGTGGCTGTTAGAGCTGATCTTTGTGAATTGTACTGTTTTTGCAGTGAGGCTCATCTGCATATGTCCCAATTTAAATATGTGCAAATAGCACAGGAGCACCGACACACTATTTGCTTGGCAGCACAGTTAGGGTTGCATTTCACCTTTTGCTGACGGTGCTTTGATAATGACACCGATTATTTTTGTCTTATTATAGGTTTAATGGCCACAAAAGCCGCACAATTCTTTTGTGAATTGGCCTCTTCAGTTTGTAAAAGTTAGTAGCTTCTGTTTTCCTGTGTTCCCCTGTGTACAATTTGATTTGAATTACAACAAAAGATCTGAATCGGGAGGGTGGGGTCCATAATTGATGATTTGATGCTTAAGAGGCAGCCCTAGTCATTTTGTTGGGTTGACATATATACAGTATGTTGTTTCCATAAGTTACAATTACGTCTCACAAGTGTGAAATGTACAAAAGCAAAGAAAACCAAGTCAGGATACAGAATTGTAATCGGTTATTCACTGTTTTGCATTCTGTAAATCTATGCCGTTTGTATACCGACAACTTCAGATTCAGAAAACCGTCTATTTAGTCCAATGGTGACATAACATCCCAGTGACGAGCCCTGTCTGTCACTGTCATGATGTCATCTTTTTACGGTAGCTTTGCTTGTGTCATACAGAACCAGGTAACCTTGTGAATCACTTGAACACACAGACACAATCAGCAATGATCAGAGCCAACATCTGATTTAAGAAGCAGGTTTTTATTGCAGATATAATGGGCTCCTTACCATCATTTCATGTTTGAGTGCGTCGTATGAAGCTATTGCTCGCTGATGTCTTTCATTACAACAGATGTGTTACATCAGGTGCTGGCGTTTGCATTATGACAAAGTGGCTGGAGGTGAAAGAGCTCAAGGACAGAACCTGTGATATCTCACCTTGATGAATATGACCGAGCTGCATTCATTTAACTCTGGTTCTACATCAGTGGCTGCCTGCTACTTTTTATTCTCCTCTACCCTGACCCAGCCTAAATGAATCAAAATCCTTGAAAAATAAGGGATAAGTGGCTATCTTTAATCTGAATCATTTGAATGAATAGCTTATATTTATTTAGGACTGCTTCAAATTTTCATCCAATTCCTGTTCCTATATGGGAGGGTTAGGGGTACACACACAGACAAATACATACACACACTGAAATACACACACCCGTTCTCTGGTTGTGTGTCTGACCTCTGAGGTTTGGCTGAACAGTACACCATGGTGGAGCTCTAAGTGGGTGCAGGCAGACCAGATGTGGCTGTCTAACCCCACAGACCTAACAAGTGGCTGCTGGGCCAGTAGCCTTACCACCGCTCGGCTGCTTTGCATTCTGCCTAAAAAACAAGTGGACACGGAAGCGAGCCACCAGTAGGGTGCTGACTCCAAACAGAGGCTGACTGAGGTTTGCTCTGAGGTTTAGACGAGGGCTGGGCAGGCCATCTTAAAGCGTCATGTTAAATAGGTTTATTAAAGCCATGTTCTTATGTCTTTGTTGGTTTGTGTGCTGCCTATTAGGATTTAATGTGGCTTTGGGTCAGGGGTAGACCCTGACAGTCTTCATAAATTCATACAGTTTTTGCTCATTATTAACAGTATACAATTGTAATGTACTCAGTAATGTTTTGCAGGGAAATTATAGCTATTTTTCCTCAGCAGAGACGGGTAAAGTAATGAATTACTGATGCAGTTTTAGTCTCTCACTGAATTCTGGGCTGACATGTTATCACCCCCTAGCTTTTTTTTGTCCAATCAATGTACTCATAGTTTTTCTTACTTTTAGCTATCATAGATGAAGGGGAAAAAAAAAAACTACAAAAAACAATCTCCTATTGAAAGCATTCCCACTACTTGGCATTTATTCACCAAGAAAAGCAGAACATCAATTGTGCATGGTCTCTGTGATTGTTCCTGCAGCAGCACAACAAAAGGGAAATTCTCCTAAGATTTACATGTAAGCGTCAATTCATGGACCATGATTCATTCATTAATGGACATATTACATTACTGTAGTATTAGAGTTCCACTGATAATGGAATAAGTAAAGGATTGTTTGAAAAAAAACAATAATGTATATAATATGTAATAAATAATGTATAATATAATATTATTTATTGAGTTGAATAAAAAGTTCAACATTTTGGGAAATGCGGTTGATCGTTTTCTTGCCGATTAATTAATTAGGTCTGTCTGTTAAATATGAAACTAGATCCAGGCGATGCTTAGCTTAGCTTAGCATAATGATTTGAAGCAGCCTGGCTCTTTCCAGGAAGGCCAAGAAATAGTCTGGCATGTAACACGTCAGTTTCTCCAAACAAGATACAACATGCTAATTATGTTTTTTTTAAACTTTGGACCGAGCTAAATCTATCTGTTTAAAAGTTAAGCTATCCTTCTCCTGGTGGTAGCTTCATATTTACCGTACAGACATGAGAGCGGTATCAATCTTTTGCCTGAATGTCAGACTATTCCTTTAAGGCTCTTAAAGAACATTACTTAATAACCATCTAGTTAATAACCATCTTTCAGCGTACTTAGTTGAAGGTCATTACAGTGCCAAGTTGATGATCAGAGTTTGTAGGCTGACACAGGATCTTAAAAGTTTACCCAGCATGTCAACCGTGAGGGTGACAAATTCCACCCCTCTGCTCTAAAACAGTCATTTGCAGCTGAGAATTCTGGGAGTGTAAAGAGCTGCATTGGATTTGTTTTTGTTTTTTGCTTCGTAGTTTTGTAGTCTTTCAGTTCTCTCCACTTCTATCTTACGCGCTCTACTCCTTCTCTAACCCCTGTGTCTTCATCCAGCTTTTCTGTCTCCCCTCCCTCTTTACCCTTCTGTGTCAGCTACTCTCCGAAAAACTTTGTTTACCATGCTGAGGTCACAACAGCCCAAACCATGAACAACGGGAATCAACTCCCATCAACAGATTACAGACTCGAGCATGGCTTTGTTTCCAGAAATATGTAATACATTGCACATGGGTACTGAATGTGTCCCAGATGTGAATGGTTCATGAGTTGTTCAGGCTGTGCTGTCTGCACCCCGAGATCTGTGCTATGTCATCAAAAAATTGTGCTCCCTCATATCCGCTTCCCAACATGGGAGACGTTTTTATGACCTATTGTTTAAGTCTACACAACTATCTATTCATTTTCCAATTTAGATGTGGTAAAGCCTGTGCTTATTCTCGCTTAACTTGCTGACTCATCCAGGGCATTGATCAGATATTGTTTGAGAAAATGAAAGTCTGTCCCCGAAGGATCTGTTTAAAATTTCTGTTGATATTTATTGGTAATCAATAGAGTGCACGATGCGTGGCGAAGCAGCGCTCTGATCTGTTGGTAAGATATGTGGCCTTTGGCAGATCAGATGGATAAGCAGGATCAGCCACAGCAGTTAAATGCAAAATAGCCCATGATCAATAGAGATCAGAGCCAGGTTGTCTCTATGTCACTGTGCAAAAGAGTCGGCTTTGAGGCTGGAAGCCCGCTATTGGTCATATTGATTGAGGACTCAGGGGGAGTAAGACCTGGACACCAGAAAGTGACAGAGTGAAGTTCTGCGTGTAGAGACTACTCACACAAGTAGTGTTAGTTTGTGAACTACTTTGACTGACAAACTACCCGCTAACTCACTCTTGAGCCAGGTGCATGATTTTACATGAATTTACTGTCCGCCATTTTATTTTATTTACCAAAGTGCAAATATAATTCATTTATACACATCTACAAATGTAAGTAGGGCTGTCCTCGACTAAAGAAATTCTTAGTCGACTAACACTTATACGATTTTGTCGACTAATCAATTAGTTGATTTGACAGAGCTGTGTGCTTTGAGAGGTGGTTAAGACTCGAAAAGCACAATATAAATGTAGTTAATTAACCATCTGTAAAACTGAGTTTCTCCACAATTAATCATGCAAAAGCACCAGTTTAAATCTTGTGTTTACCATAAATGTGCTCATAAGTTTCTTGGAAATGAGTAATTAAGCATGAATAAGCATAAAAAATGACTTATCAACTAAAGAAATCTTAGTCGACTAAGACCAAAACGACCGATTAGTCGACTAATCGACTAAGAGGTGGCAGCCCTAAATCTAAGTGTGAATTTTGATATACAGTATGTACATGGACATTCACATGTCTAATTATATACAAAAGTGACTTTGATGAGAGAAAGCATTAACTCACAGCCACAGGCAATTAATGGGACTACAGTAAGTGTCTTGAAATTCTGCTTGTTTATTGGCTGATACTCTCGCAGCAGCCTAGTGTCAAATTCCCTACTGGTCTGATCCATCATGCAGTCGTGCAACCGTATATTCCACATATACCACTGGGCGGTTTACTTACAATGAGAGGTGAACCAACAATTAGACAAATCCATAGGTCAAATCCAGAGAATGCATGAATGTATTCACATGTAGCTTGGCTGCAGATGGATGGGCTTGGTCATGCCGTGTGCTCTCCCTCCCTGTTGTGTTTTTTTTTCTTCCTCATTGTTTCCCTCTCAAGCTTTGTCGCACAAGCCCTCCTGGTTTTTACACTCCCTTTAATGTTTCCCCCCTCTCACTCAGTCCATCACCCATTGATGTTGCTTTTATGATCTGTTTTTATGATCTTTCTCTCTCAGCGAACCTCTTGGTGTAGCAGACTAAGTGTGATTCATTCTGACACCAGCATCAGTCTTGTGGCTGGCACAGACTTGGCATGCAGATACACACAGACACACACAGAGCAGCCTTTCCTGTCCAGAGTTTACTCTACTTGCTGGTATGCTGCCCCAGATACCAGAGAGGAGCCAGAGCAGGCACCAAACATACTTGAGCTGCAGTGCTGTGATGTGATTAGACATGGAGGATATTATCAGCGCCTTTTCACGGATTAGTATGTAACTCTGTTGTGCTAGCCATAGCTGATGGGTATGCATGAATTTTAGAGAAAACGGTAGTTTTTAAAGACACCGATATGATTGTTTGCGTGGTTTTGTGTGTGATCGAATGTGTCACACACATGCCCAGACCGTGAAGCATCATGTATTTGCACTGTCTCTCTGTATGTTTCTGTCTGGCCAGAACGTGTGTTTATGTGAAGACATGTGGATCCCAGCAACAGAGGCGAGAAGAATGATACACAGTGATTAGCTGTTCCACGCTTCAGCAGTTTTTTTTCTTCTTTTTGTCCATAAAATAGTAAATAAGTCCATAAAAGTCAGTGAGCATGTGTGAATATTCTTAAGGGAACTGATGCTGATGATCACTTATTTGTCATCCTTTCAACTCAAACCAGGCTTTGGCTGCTACTTCTCCTGTGGTCTTCTACATATTCGTGCCTCACACACGTTGGAATCTGATGAAAAGAAGTGATGTTATATCATCTTTATTGTCAGTTTGATAGTTTAATCATGAGAGTGAATGGCGTGTTTATTGCCAGTGACGCCTGTGCTGCCAATTCAGAGCCACCCACACATAAATGGAGCTGAAAGAGCAACTGCTAGTATTTTTTTTTTTTTTTTTAAAGATTATTTTTGGGGCTTTTCCCTTTTTATTATAGTGACAGTGGATAGACATGAAAAGGGGGAGAGAGATGGGGGTTGACACGCAGCAAAGAGCGGCAGGTCAGATTTGAACACGGGCCGCTGCAGGACTCAGCCAACATGGGCCAACGCTCTTACTGGGTGAGCTAGAGGCTGCCCCAGCTGCTAGTATTTTTTAAAAGAATAGCAAAAAGGTAGATAAGTCTTTCAATACATTCAAATGGATTTAGATAAGCCTAGCTCTCTGTGTACACATGTTTGTGTATGTTTTAATGTTCTTATTTCATGTGTATATGTGTGTGTTTCTGATATCTGGGACTGTGTGTCCATGCTCTCGTGTCTGAATACTTGGCAGCCTTTAATTTTCTTCGTCACTCCTCCAGCAGTCAGTCTGCATCTTTTAAACAGTGGCTTCATTGATGCTCCGGTCTTCTTATCCTTTGCTCTTGCCTTGGACAGTTTTAACCGATCCCACACTCACCTTACTGTTCTCCTGTGTGTGTGTGTGTGTGTGTGTGTGTGTGTGTGTGTGTGTGTGTGTGTGTGTGTGTGTGTGTGTGTGTGTGTGTGTCACACCTTACATACATGTACATACAAAATAAGCACACAATTGCATGCATTCTTGCTCACATATGTGTGCGCATGCTACGTGGCAGACGTGTCTGTATGTTTTCTGTATGATTGTGTGTTAGAGCATATGTGAATGTGTGAGAACCAGGCTGTGATGTCATATGTGGGTCAGCAGAAGGACATTATTGTGTCTCGAGCTCCACGGGGGGTGTAAGAGGTCTGTTTTTGGCCTCCTTGTGTCCAATTGGTCTAGCACAGAGGCCCGTCTGTGGCCTGAAGAACCTGAGGAGCGCCAGGAGCCCGCGGGGCGAATAAATACGCTGTGAAAAGCGTGTTAAGAGAGGTGTGAAAGAAATCAGAGGGCGAGACACTGGGTTTTGTGTGGAACAGTTCCCTCCCCCTCGCCTGCGCAGTACACATGCTCTCTCTTTCTTTCTCTGTCACCCACACACGCTTACACTTTTCCTTTCACACACACCTCACATGGAGGTTCACAGTTCAAATAAACAGTGGCTCACGCAGCAGGGCTGGGTCTGGTGTAAACAACAGCGGGCCGGGGTGATTTAGTTTCTCTCAGGGCACTGCTCTCTCTCTCACTGCTTCCTAATGGGCCATGCTTTAAATGGGGAACGTAGGGGAGCAGCAGTAAGTGGGAAATAAAGTGGGTGAAGAAAAAGCTACAGTCACTTTGATGTGACTGTCTTGTGAAGAAAATTGCTCAGACTTCAGTATTCAAAACAAGCCTACGGTACATTTTAAAGGGCGCGAGAAGTGATGGTTTGAGAGCCTGTCTTTGCTTGGAAATGTGCTAACTCTGAAAGTTTGACCTCGATCTGATAAAAGTTGTTTAATAGGATTTGTCTGTGTGTGTGTGGATCGCTCAATGTGACTCATTCCTCCTCCCGTGCCTTCTCCACAGCCTTGTCTGTCAATGAGTGTTTGCTGCCGAATGTGTCCCCTCTCGGCAGCGATTAGTCAATAAAGACCTGGGTTCACTGTCTCTATCGGCCCGTGATGAAACACATCTCCAGTCTGTCACGTCCTGGAAATGGCCTTCAAGGTCCTGTAGGGAGACGGCTGTGGTGGCCTCATTGACATGAACGTGGTGTCTGTGTGTGTGTGTGTGTGTTATCTGCTCATCATCCATCCCCTCCTTGTTAGGGTAAACAGTGTAAACACTTCTACTTCATCAAATGATACCTTTGAAGAATCTCTGTAGGCTTTCAATATACAATATGTTCTCTGTGGTTTTACTAGTCTGTTAGCTTAAGTGACTCAGGTTTTTTGCTTAGCCGGAATCCGATTTGAGTTTAGTCTCCTAATTCTGTCAGATTCATCTGTTTATTATCTAGACTACCACATGACCTCATCTAGGGATTATCGCTTTCCTTCTCGTACAACTCCTTTACATCGTTTCTCCAATGACCTACTGTATATATGAACACAATCGCCCCATGAGATGCATAGCTATTGAACTGCTCTGAGCTGGATTATTGGGGTGAGAAGGGGCAAACTGAACTGAGGGAGGAAAGGCTGCCCCCTCCCAACTTCCCATTGAGTATATTTGGGTGTTTCTGTCTATGTAAGTGAAACTTTCTGCTGTGAGGCCACCTGTAAGGGCACAAAAGCTACAGCAAAGCTATGTTTTAGTGGAAAAAAATAAAAAAACGCCTTGAAAACCTACTTTCTCAATCAGCTTATTACTTATTACTACAGCAATGTACATGAACATGAATCTACATGAACAGAATGTAAAAGTTTAACAAAATGTTGTCGTTGTTTCCCACGAGAGATTTCTGTGTTTTTTTTCTCCTGTGCTCTTCTCACTGATTTGAATTGGTCGGGGCTCAGTTGGGAAAACGTGATGTCACGGACTTTCTTGTCAGAACAACATTTCAAACTTTAACTGTGATTGTTGCTTGTTTACTGAATATTGAATATTTAATGTTATAGAGTAGGGCTGACCCAAATGCTTTGAAGCTTCGACCAGGCCAGGGGCTGCACGCGTAGGTTCGGCGCTGTTGTGTGTGTGTGCGGTAACTGTAACAGAACATGCCACTTTGTTTTGTTTCTTTCTTGCTCATTAAGTTCCAAAAATATTTCGGCTCTGCTACGTCTTTAAGTCCGTGCTCGGACACCGGCTTTGTTTCACTGCAGCGCAGGCAGTAGCCTACATGCAGATAAACAGCACTCCTTCATGCTGCCAGCATCAGTAGCTCCTTGTTCACCTGCCGGCAAGACTTCGCCCGATGACTTTAAAGGTTCCATGACATGGTGCTCTTTGGATGCGTTTATATAGACCTTAGTGGTCCCCTAATACTGTATCTGAAGTCTCTTTCCCGAAATTCAGCCTTGGTGCAGAATTACAGCCACTAGAGCCAGTCCCACAATGAGCTTTCCTTAGGATGTGCCATTTCTGTGTCTTTAGCTATTGAGGAGGAGAGAGGGGCGGGCAAGGTGGAGGGGGGGGGAGGGGGGGGGTGTGGCCTTGACCAACTGCCACTTTGCTCGTTTGAAAGCCATGATGTCTCTCTCTCATGGGTGGGCCAAATTCTCTGGGTGGGCAAAGCAGAGAAAGGGGAGGTAACCTTGCTCCTTATGACCTCATAAGGAGAAGATTCCAGATCGGCCCATCTGAGCTTTCATTTTCTCAAAGGCAGAGCAGGATACCCAGGGCTCGGTTTACACCTATCACCATTTCTAGCCACTGGGAGACCATAGGCAGGCTGGGGGAACGCATATTAATGTTAAAAAACATCATAAAGTGAAATTTTCATGCCATGGGACCTTTTAAGTGTGATCTGATTTTTTTTTTTTTTTTTTAACCATCACAACATTACAGGTGTTTGAACAAAATGCATACATTACATTTTTATATTTTCCAATGTATTTAGAGGCCCTCTGTGTACCCTGGGTATGCCTGTGCCTGTGGCCCTAGATCTGTGTGTGTGTGTGTGTGTGTGTGTGTGTGTGTGTGTGTGTGTGTGTGTGTGTGTGTGTGTGTGTGTGTGTGTGTGTGTGTGTGTGTGTGTGTGTGTGTGTGTGTGTGTGTGTGTGTGTGTGTGTGTGTGTTGTAATATGAAGTTGAATCTATTTTTTTTTTGTTTTAGTTGCTAATTTAATGATTGAACCTTTGGGTATCCTCATACTTGACTTCATTCATTATCATCATTACTCATGTTCAACTATTTATGTTGCTATTCATTTTTTTACCCAAAGCTACACACATGTATGGAGATGTCCAGTTAGTGTTGTTGAAAGAGTCTTTTTTTCCATCCAGTTGAATTGTGTTGATAGCAAATTGCAAACCAAACGTATGGTGTAGTTTTACATAAGCACAGCGCCCTGCTCATGTACATTTTTGTAGTTCCAGAGTGGATCAAAAGCCCACTGTCCAAACTCTGTTTGATGGACTGATCCTGTCTGTCACTGCTCTACCCACAAGTCCTCCAAAGCTAAATATTTAAACATGACATAGCTGACTGTTGGGGTTTATTTAAGTAAAAGTTTGAGTTTAAACCATTACAGGAGAGCTCTGGAGAAAGTTCAAACATCCCCCTTGGCATAGAATGTTTTTTGAAGATGCAGACTGTTTACATCGCTAAGGTAAAAACTCGTTATTCCTCCCCTTTTATTTCACTATTCAATCCCATGTTTCTCTGCTTTTCCTTTTATCAAATGTTATCTCTAGATTTGAAATTTATGGAAGTACCATAAACTTACTGAGCATCTGGCCTGCTCCAGAGGCTGACCAGCCGAATACACATTCAACATGTGTTTCTTTTGTTGCACTTTCTCACCCTAACTGGATATATTGGTTTTACCTGGCTTCTTTACAAAGAACAGTGTGTATAATCTCTCACAACTCCACATAAAGGCTTTTGTGTTGGCTGGCCTTCTGAAAATAAGCAGCAAGATCATATATCAAGACTGCGGCTGCCACCCCACAATTGTGGTCCAGTTAATGAGTATGCAAATTTTCATTATTAATGATGGAACATCTGGTAGGTCAGCTTGTGGCCACGGGCGAGGGCTGCAAGATGATTTGTTACAGAGAGAGCACCAGAAATAAAAGTCAGAAGAGGTTTAGTTGATGGAGCGATGTAGTGAATGAAACAAAAGCCCACACTGAGAGAGAGAGAGAGAAAGACAGAGAGAGAGAGTGTGTGTGTGTGTGTGTGTGAGAGAGAGAGAGATAGAGAGGGAGAGTGTCAGAAAATCAGTATCAACTCCCACACCACTCATCTGGGTCATGATGACAAGGTGGAGAAGTGGAATATCAGTGGAGGCTGAATGAGAGAGTTGAGTCAGAGAAAGGTGCTGCAGGGTGCTGAAAGTGGGCGGTTCGGAGGTGGGTGGTTCATTCATGGAGCCACGAGATCATTCTGCATCAGAGCTAGCGCTTAATGTGTTGCTGTGAGAGAAATGAGAGATTTTTGTGCATTACTTCACAATTATTTTTTTTAAAGGCGATTAAAGGGTGGGTTGAGCACTCAGAAAGCTAGAGCTCCTCTCCCAAGTGCGTCTACATTTCTAAGGCACAAAAAAATGAATAATAACAATGTCCCAACTAGGCATGGGCCGGTATATGATTCTGACTGTAACCTTCAGCAAAAATATCCCGGTTTCACAGTATTGCGGTATTGCAATTATAGCTTAAAAATGTCTTCTTTTTTTTTATATATCTGGGTAAAAAAAAAATTACGGATTACTAAACTGCATTTTCTGTCCTTGACCACTCATAAAAAATATATATACCTTTGGAACGGTATGACAGAAAATGTTAGTGGTTTTGAAACCTTGACTTTTTCAAACCGCGGTATACCTTGAAACCGGTAACCGGCCCATGCCTAGTCCAAACTCATTTTTCACTTTCTCTTGTTTGCCATTCCTCATATCCCACTGCGTCCACTACAGTATTTCTTTACATCCTACAACTGTTCCTCCCTCTTTTTCTTTTTTTTTCAAACCAGTGCATGACCTAGTTATGTTTTGAATCAGAATCCACATGTACATTCGGGCTGAGAAAAGCTCATTGACAAACTGCCGTTGTTGGGCACAGCGCGCTGGAAATTGAACTGCGTCGCCCTGGAGAGTACTGTCTACTGTGGAGATGGATGGTCTAATGGATAGACGAAGGTGGAAGGCTTGGAGTGTGTTTTTCCTCTGTGCTGAAGAGCCCTTGTGTAAGTGGGCCAGGAGGGGCAGAAAAAATAGCTCCAGTCCCCAGGAGGAGTCACTCCACAAAGTCACCTCCTTGCCCTGGGCCTTCAAGCGTGAAACAAAGTGTCCATACTCTTTCTTTCTTTCCTCTTTCTCTCTCTCTTTTTCTTTCTCATTGTGTCTCTCTCTCTCTCTCTCTCTCTCTCTCTCTCTCTCTCTCTCTCTCTCTCTCTCTCTCTCTCTCTCTCTCTATTTTCCCCTATGTGGCTTAATGGCTTACCCAGGCCTCTGCATGAGCAAGGTCTCTGCAGCAAGAGCTGAGTTTGTGTGCTAACGAATCCCCAAGCTAATTAGAATTTCAGCCAAGCTGGCTACTATCCTCATTTCCTTGCCATTTCCCTCCCTTTGGACAAATACAATTTCACCCCTCAACCCGCGCAGAATTAATCCAGTTAATGTTCAACATGGGGTGAATAATGGCCACTTATCTGCTGGGAACATGGGTACAGAGAGGCTCTTGGGTGTAGGACCTATAGTGAGCCCCCAGTCTTGTGTCCCACTAAATCTGCTTTCTGGCCAGAGTAGTTGGGCCACAGTACTGCTAGTTCATGGTAGAGGGGAGGTCAGTGTGGCTTCAGAATGACACTGCTCTCACTGAATGGGTTAGGAAAACCAGTGAACCTTTATATTAAAGCCGTTTCCTCTTCTTTGTGACTGGATGCGAGTGTTCACATGAGTCATTACACTCTTAATGTAGCGGAAGGACCTTTATCCAACAGCAGGTAAGCAAACATACTCACCAGGATTATCAGCACTGGTTGTCAACTACTTCCACATCATCTCCAACGTGCCATGCACTGAGTTTAACACTCTGGTTGCTTGATTTGTTGGTCTTTGTCCTAGCACAGAATCCAGCAATTAAAGATTAACCCATTCTGCTCCAGGTTTTCTTTGGTTATGCTTAAAACATTTTCGCTTAAAGAAAGACCAGATCTAAAGGCCAAAGTGCCTATAGCCGTTCCGACCGGCCACTCTCAATGGCGGGGTAAAAATGCTGCCGTCATGGAGACAGGCGAGACATGATTAACCATTCCTATTATATGACCGAAATAGTTGTGTGAAGAATGAAAAAAGAGAGCCTGAGAGAAAAGTTCATGCTTTCCATCCAATCACTTTTTGAAATGGGCGAGCTTTCAGTAAAGGAAGTTCCAGAAAGTTCTATACAGCCACCTGATTCCAAAGCCGAAAATGTGTACGAGAGATGGGTTCAGGCGCTGTTAAGGTATATTTATAGATGTAAATTGGGTTTGGGTAAAGGGTTTACAATGTAGCTGCATGGCGGCTACATGAGTAGGCTCAGTGGTATCTACAGCAGGACTTTCGTTAACGCCTGGTGACGTTTCGACAAGCAATTGACTTTTAGGCATGCTGGCACCTTAATACTCCCTGTTGTCTTTCTAGAAGTTATTCTTCAACTCGTTAACAATGTAATTTGCGGTTCTGGAGACCTGATCTTGACCCCATCTGTACACATTTTACTTTACAATATAGTTTTGATTTCTTTGCGATCCCTGAACTCCAATTGCAGTTTTACAATTAATTTGGGTCACTTTTTCTCCAGTCAAACCAAAATCCCCTTGCTGCTCCCTATACTTCTCATTGCAGATGAGGTCTGGTTGCTAAGGAATGATATGAAGTGATAATATTACCCTGCCCTCAAAATCATGTTTGCCTCCGTTCTCGATCAGTTGGTTTAAGGGGCTGCAACACAGTTCAGTAGCCAGTTGGGGATCAGATTCTGGGAAGTGTAACTACTAAGAGTAGTTAGAAATGAGCTTACAAAACCTGCAGCAGTGGGATAGAAAAGCTATATGGGAGAGAAAGCTGGTTCTCTCCCTCCCTCCCAACATGTCTGAGCTATCAGCTGTTGGGGTGAGTCCCAGCTGCCTCGTGTGTTGACTCTCGAGTGATAGCCATCAGCATTTGCCACATGAAAGGAGAGGAGACTGGTGTTCCTAAAAAAGCAGATGAGAAATAAAGATTAGGACGCCATGTTGGGATGTTGGCAACATTTCAAATCGAGATAAAGGCATTGATTTATCAGGAGTGTTTCTGACCATATCATGCAGTATATAAATCAGTTCCTTCCCTGGTAAGACATGAATAATGTTCTTGTAGGATAAGATCCTTTGAGGCAGTACAACTTTTCTTGCATACTTCAAATAGGGCTCCCGGCTCCCAGGTGAACATTTATTTACAATATCTCTTATCCTGTGCTTTGATAGAGACAAAAACCTCCATATGCTTATGCATGCTTAGGAAGGGAGTAAACCTGGCTCTGTGTCTAAAATTACCAAGCAGAGTCTCTCGGTGCATGCCAAGGGTCCATGCATGCAATGCTATCTGTGGTATGTCCCCCAAGCTGGCCTCCACTGCTTTTATTCAGTCCTCTCGTGGCATTTAAAACCGCTCACTGCAGGTCAAGGAACACTTTATTGGGGAAAAGGGAATGACTTATTGGGGTAAATGGCTGGCCCCAAACCAGTTGACCCATTCTGTGGCCGCTCCGAGCAGAGGACACTGTCACTTAGGGCTCCTCATAAAATATTGTGGATAGGCTATAAGTACAGCCTGAGCTGTAATTGATAGTCTTGTGTTTGTAAAGGGGCCGCGATTATATGTTCTTATATATGAGACTAAGTCAAGGCAGGAGCGGTCGCGCCACGTGTGAGAGGAGAATCCAGGGCAGAAAGACGTCTTTCACTAAAAAAGAAAAGCAGAGCTTTTTAGTCTGACTCCAGGGAAGCCAGGGGAACAGTTCCTGAAAGGAGAAAAAAAGACTGCAGCACTGTCCTTAAAAACTGAGGAGGTTGTTCAGATCTGCTGGCTGTTTCCAGCAGCTACAGCAAAATTCTTCCTTGTGCAGCTTTGCATACGTTATTTCAAAGTAAGCTTTTTTTTATATTCCTTGACACATTTTGTTGTTTGGCCAACAGGCAGCAGTAGGGCACTTTGGGGAAAAATATACACAAATCTTGATTTAATTACTCTCTCAACCATTTCCATCCATCTTCCAAGATGCCTTCTGAAATCTTCCACAAATCTGTTCAGCTCTGATTGCCAGAAAACTTTTGGCCATTTTTCCTTGTTCTTGACACATTTTGTCTTACACAAATATGCAAATGAGGAGCAGCAGTGGGACGTGGTGTAACACACATCGTAGGAACAAGAGGAGAGAAATAGCAGAGATTGTCATGTGAGTGTTTGAGAGATTAAGGAACCAAAATAGCTGAGATGGTGGCAATCTGCTGGGGAACTATTGTGCTGTTTATGTTGTCGCTAATAGCGGAGCTAACGGACATCACATTCTCATATAAATCCGTCCCTGATTTAATTTCCTTTTCCTTTTGTTTTTTGGTCAGTTGTGTTTTGATAAATATCAATGTGGGAAGCAAACTTTATTTATAAAGCACTTTTCAAATCAGAAGTTACAACATGATTTACACTGGAGACTAGAGCATTTTCTACTCAAAATAACATAAAATACCAGATATGTATAGGTCTGTTAATGAATCTTTGGCAAACAAAAAAACACAAAAAAACAGACCCAATAGGTGCAATGCGGGGGGGTGGGGAGGGGAGATAGGCTACTTTTATGATCCTGCTAAATTGTCTTTACATTTTGTTTTGATTCAAAGGTTTTTCATTGGTCTGTAGGCCTTTTGTCCTTCATCCAGCTAATGTCCGCTTCTTATGTTAAACAGCACTGTTTTGTTTACAGGGGCTCACCTCCCCATTTCCCCATGCAGGTCAGCGCCCTGCAGCTCCTCCTCCCTCCCTCCCTCTCTCTCTCTCTCTCTCTCTCTTCCTCTCTTCCTCTCTTCCTCTCTCTTCTTGTCCCTGGCCAGTTGATTCAGGGAAGTGGTTTAATTCACATGCAAATCCCGCCAGAACACCAGTCATTCACGCTGCTAATTACGCCAGTGTTGAGACGCTGACTTGCTGACATCACACCGTAGCATGGAGGGAGGAGGAGGGTCGGTGTGTGTGTGTGTGTGTGTGTGTGTGTGTGTGTGTGAAGTTACCCCAGAAGACAGGAAGTAAGCGGCGTTGCCTCGAAACAAAAACTTAATATAAGGGGTTTAAATTGACTGGATTTTCACTCAGGACAGAAATGAATAGAATAGAAGTTTCTAGGCTTTCGTGATGATTAATCATTATTAATTAAAGTAGGATATTCAATAAAGAAGTAATTTGATAATAAATAAATAAAAGCTAATTACTAGCTGCGGATTTCTCAATAATTAGGCCTACGTGTTTAAAGTTCAATTATTGAGTTTAAATCATTGATCATGTGCATGGTAGTTTAATTACAAAATAGGCCTACATAAGTAAAATCTTAAGGTCCCAGTAGCTTTTTCCAGAGCGTTCAATCTCCATCTTCATTTGAGAAGACTGCTTAGTTATCACTGAGCTATTTCCCTTTGTAACACACTCCTATTGCATTCTGTCTTTTAATTTGGTAAAAGAAAAACCCGACGTTTTCCCAAATATTATATATGATTGAAGTTACATTAACATAAATACAACATGAATTGCCTACATATGTACCTATATGTTGCATATACATGTACGGGGATAGACAAATCTAAATCACAAAGGGTACATATATTTGATTAAATTATAAACCAAAATATGTCCCAAAACTTTTGACAGCGATGCTTTTATTTTGAAAGTGCATACCGGAAGAGATCGTGTAATAAATACGCTCTTGACACCGGTTAAAGATTAAAGCGCTGCTGTCCAGTGGGTCTGTCAGCAGCGAGTGGAGCAGCTCCAGCGCTCAGTGCTTTTAACGCGGCGAAACTCCGCACGGATCTTCATTTAGAGCCGTCAGCAGTAACCTAACCCTGCTTCCAAGAGAGATTTCTGTCTTATTCATTTGGATTTTCAAATATTTCGTCGGAATCTGCGCTCTCGTTTGGATCTTTAAACAGGGATCTGATTTTACGCACTTTAAGTTGGCTCTCCGTCTGCGCTTTTCTCCTCAATGAACTCCTGAATGTGTTTGCGGAGAGCAGGGGGTTGACAAAAGGCGTTTAAACGGAGGGGGTACATGTAGCAGAGGGGTGCAGACACCGCACAGCGGGTAAGAGTGGGGTGTTTGCGTGGCAAAGCTGTGGCGTTGGAGTTGTATGACAAATTCTGCAATGAGAGACGCATTTTAAAACCCGCACCACCACAACCAGCACCGACGTCAGGGCTATGGCTGACATCCGTCGCAGTTTGTAAGAAGGTGAGCAGCTGATTATTGATCGTGTTTATGTTGTGTTTGGAGCCGTTTATAATAGCGCGACGGGCGACTTGTTGGGGTTTCGAAAGCATAATGGAAGAGATAATTGAGTCACATGTGTTTTTTAAATGTATGAAATCGAATTTGTTTCTGACTAAGCTTTTTACTCTCTCTTTGGAATGTGTGCGTAAAGTAGCAACAGCACTAAAAGAAAAAGGAAAAAAAACATGGGCTTTGAAAATAAGTTTTTGCCTTCTTCTTCTTTGTCACTTTGCTCAACACCGGGTGTTATTTGGATGCGGAGTTGTCGGACTCGCACCGTAGCTTTCACCGTTTAAATATCCCCCACCCCACCCCCTGTGGCGCAACGGTCAAGCTACTGTGCGCTTTCCAGCCAGAAAGTCTTTGTTGTGCAGAGTCAGACTCTGTGCCATATGGATTATATATTGCTTAGTAAATTAACTGATAAATAAACAAGCATCTGTAAAATATTTAATTTGCCCCCCCCCCCCCCACCCCCTCCAGATCAACTTGCTTCATGATGTTTCTCCAGTCAAGTCTTATTATTTTTTCAGAGTCTTAGTTAAAATGCTTTAATCATTTCCTGGAGTTTGCTGCAAACTGCACCGGAATCAAGTGGCGTAATCGTTTTTAACACATTACAAGACTGCAGGCTAATTGAGCCATTTAGATGGCTACTTTTTGGCCGTGTAAAGGGTCACTGGATTAGCACATGAATGGACTGACGGGGAGATAATGAATAATGTGGCTTCAGCAGCTGGCTGCAGTGTCGTTGGGCTCCTCGGGTCTGAGAGCAGCCCAAACATTAACTGAACTGACAGGAGCCTAAACGCCAGATCAACATTATTTCTGACATCCTCAACTGATTTTTTTTTTTTTTTTTTTTTTTTTTTTTTGGGGGGTCACCGCATTGGTTAGTGCTCTTTTCTTCACTGACAAAAAAGAAAATTCAATATAATATCCCAATAAAATTCCTGGCAATGTGTTACCAGTGTTTGAGTATGGTCTGAAGTCTGTACTGAGATTGTCTTGGAAGCCTGACCCTTCCATGACTCCCTCTGTTACCATCCAAAGTAGCTTTATGGAACAAGTCAACAGTGAATGAGTGTATGTGGTCCAGTCTCCATTCACTTCTTAAAGCCGAGTGAGAGAATATAGAAGAAAAAGCCCAGTCTCTTATAGATCTACAATTTAAAAAATACTGTGACCATTTAGCCCTGATGTTGTTGTCCTCGTAGTGCATGTGTTTTGTGTGTATTGCATACCTGCAGTTACTATAGGTTACATTATACAGTTGAAAGTCTCGCCCAAATTCGTCATTAGGTTGTGTTCCACTAGCTTTTGGCTCTCAATAATTTTGGCGTTGAAATATTTCTCTTTATGAAAACCTGAAACATTGATACTATAGGCTGCGTGTTAAATAGTTATTTACCTTACTGGACAACGCAAATAATTTCAACCAAGATGAAACGGTCATTAATTTGCACGAGTCTTAGGTTCACTATTACAGGGGTGCTCCAGCGGTTTTTGTACTGTACTTTCATAAAGTTGGGGCGGGGGGTCCATTGATTGAAATTGAAGCAGCAGAGCACGAGATATCCCAACTTTTTAAGTCTGTAGTGTGGGCCAAGATCCAAAAACACTGGCTCCTACATTTCCCATAATACACAATTGTATCGGTGATTAGACCCTCCACTGCCCCACTTTTCTTGAACCCCACACCTCTAGTTTATAACGCGGGCTTTCTGTTGAAAAATGTAAGTTTCTGGACCAATTTGAGTAATGTGCACAATTGGTGGAGTGTCTCACGGGAGCGTTTATTGTTGAATGCTAATGAAATGGTCATGTTTAGATAAAAAAAAAATGCAAAGATGCCTATGTTGCTGTCCATTACTCTAGGAAACTCCTCATCAGGTTGAGGCTAGTGGTCTAAAGGCTAGTTGAAAAGAGCGCATGACTTTGGCTCTTTATAATTTGTTATGACAGGTGGATGCAGGCCTAATCTCTGTCCTTGGCAACACGCTGCATCTGGTTCTTACTAATTAGCCACTAATGGAAAAAGTCTTTGTCGAGCCTAATTCTTGTCGGGAACACCTCCAGTCATGTTCAACTGTGATTGGCTCCTAATGGCTCTGATGTCAACATGCAGCCCAGTGTACATAAAAAGACCTTTATTTGTATATTGGTAATTTGTGCAAGTGGGGCTAATCGTTGAATCCTGAAAATTCCAACCGCTGTTTCAAAACACTGGACAACGGAAATGTCGCATTCACCAAACAAAAGGCAGTTAAAGAGAAAAGAGTCTGTCGTCGTCGTCTTCCCCCACTTTCAGAGAAAACAAAAGCAGAGGCAGGAAAAAAAAGAAGCCCATGCTTGGCTGCAGTGTGCACCCAGCTGTTCTCTCCTCTGAGCTCTCCTCTCTTGTCATCTAACCTCAGTTTTTGCGCAGAGCTGCCATTTAAAGATGGGATTTTAATCTGGCCATCTAGAGTGATGCCATGGAAAAGCTGCAGCGGTTTTGGGAGCTGCTCAGGAATTAGAGTGGAATGAGACTTCAGCTTCAAACCCTCCAAGGCTATACTCCCTCCACTGGCTCTTGGATACAGTTGAATCAGAGGGTTTTCTAAGCTTGGGTTGTAAAGCGTCTCCTAAGGAATTATAGTTCCAATCCTAGTCCTATTTTTTTTTTTTTTTTTTTTTTTTGCCTTGCAGAGATCATTTTGAGTCAACTTTTGCTTTGCTTTGAAGCACATTTACTAAGATGGTAGAGTTGATCCTAGAGACAACAACATGGCTTTTTCGGACCAAACTTGAGACCATGCTTGCTGAAGATCTTGCAGCAGTGATCTAACGCAATTGAACAGAGTCTTATGTAACTTTTAGAGGTGTGCCTATCAGACTCCAGGCAGACTAGTTACGTATTAAAACCACCCGTTACCTGGGTTACAGGGCTAATGTAGAGGAGCAAGACAATGATAATTAACTCAAAACGGTGAATCATTCTCTGACATCATGGTCACGGGGATTATTGTCCAAAAACAATACCCCCCGGGTGTTGAACAAACGTCACACTCCACCTGACCAATGATACATCAGCGTTTACATCTCCCAGGGGGTGAAAGCCCAGTCATGTTTGAAGCCTTATTAACTTCCCTTCTCTTTACCTCTCAGTCATTTATGAGGCGACAGCGATGCACTTGACTTGTATTACCAAAGACCCAAAATCTCTCCTAATTGAAATCACGTAGATTACAAGGGGAAGCTCGGGGATTAGGTTTCAGTGAAGGGGAAATCCCAGGCATGTGCATGAAGCGTGTTGTAAATCATGAGGCTAGAAGGGGATGGAAGGAGCAACGGGCCGCTGTAGGCCTACAGCATCTCTGCCAGCGCTGATGTGGGGAGATCCGATATTTTCGAGTTGAATCACTTGAGGAAGGTCATCATCACACATCCGGACTGAGAGATTTAGGGTCGGATAGGTGCGTTTCTCCAACGGTCACGAGCTTCTCTGCCTCCAAATTGAACTCCACTGAGACCATAGGCGGAGCGTGGGGCAGGGAAGTTGTAATGTGTCCTCTCAGAAGGAATGCAGTGTGAAATGCTTTCCTTCAGCTCTGGCTATTTGTATACTCTTATCGCCAAGAGTCCCTCCTCACCCCAAGGCAGAAATAACTGCTAACCACCTGGCAGTGTGTCATAAGACTGGAAAGGGTGTCCATACGTGCTTAATGCTTGTTTGTCTTCCCCTTTCGGTGTCTTTGTCTTTCAATTACACTCATCATCCTCGCTGCGAGTGTGTGTTCTTAGAGATGCACACATTTCTGTGTGTCAGCCAGTTAATCCTCCTTAAATTAGTAATGATGGTGAAGGTGCTGGGTTGTAATGAGGCACGCTGCGTCGCCCCTGTCTATAGCTTCATGCCGCTGGGACGGGGATTTTCTAAAGAGTCGGCCTGCTTGACAGCTGCTTGATGATTTTGTCTGCCTGAGCTGCATCGCTGCTCTGTTTATCATAACATTAATATTAATGCCGACGATATCTGGCCACTTCATGTGTAATATTGATGGAGTTAGTTTGTAAAGCTTGTGACTTGCCCACTGCAGAAATTGCAGGGTGTCTGCCTATCTGCTTAGGGCGGTGTTGAAAGCTGGAGCTGACAGTTATAGGCAGTTAGGCTCCTCACAGATGGCGATAAATCTCAAGTGGTGATGGAGAATTCTTCAAACTTAAGACCTGTATATTGTGTGAGTTTTCTTTCTAAGGATTACATGTCATATGTTGTGGTATGTCAATGGGATGTTTTACTGGGAGAGCTACACGTCTTTCCAGTGTCCATTCTATCAACAAAATCCATCAGTGCTAAGCCAAGTAGACTGAAGTGCTTTGTTAACCAAGACTCAACCCTTGGGCAAGAAGTGCCCCTTTGAACGACAGACATGGTGAGACTTGGCCAGCTCTCCACATGGTGCTGTCTGCACTCCAAGCGCTTTATACTACCAGATCCTCAGCTGACCAAGCTGTCAGTCTGTCAAACAGTGTCCTGATTGTCCTTAAGCTCTTCCGTAGGGCTGTCAGTCCGTCAGTCAGACAGGCATGTGTCCGTCTGGGAAAGTAATGGGATTGTCTCCCTGGTTTGGCCACTTAAGGGAGAGCAAGGTTTAGTGGGATGCAACCTTCTGGCCACCCAGAGTTTACATCTCCATTCAGGGGCTTAGAGCTGTCAAGGACACGGGAATCGGTATGTATGCAGTGTCTTCTCCCTTTGGAGCCAAGTACAGACCTGGTGAAGGTGGCCTATATTTTATTTTTAATCCATGCTCTCAGGTATTTAACCCACATCCTCTTCTGCTATCTGCGCCATTTTCAAGTTTTCGAATCATTTCTGTCTCTTAAAGAAAATGTCACTTTATGAGGTTTTTTAACATTAATATGCGTTCCCCCAGGCTGCCTATGGTCCCCCCCAGTGGCTAGAAATGGCGATAGGTGTAAACTGAGCCCTGGGTATCCTGCTCTGCCTTTGAGAAAATGAAAGCTCAGATGGGCCGATCTGGAATCTTCTCCTTATGAGCAAGGTTACCTCCCCTTTCTCTGCTTTGCCCGCCCAGAATATTTGGCCCACCCATGATAGAGACATCATGGCTTTCAAACGAGCAAAGTGGCAGTTGGTCAAGGCCACACCTCCACCCTCCCCTTTCCCCCCCCTCTCCTCCTCAATAGCTACAGACACAGAAATGGCACATACTAAGGAAAGCTCATTGTGGGACTGGCTCTAGTGGCTGTAATTTTGCACCAAGACTTTAGATACAGTATTAGGGGACCACTAAGGTCTATATAAGAGCATCCAAAGAGCACCATGTCATGGGACCTTTAATTCCAATATTTTGTAAGACAACACTTCAGAATAGTAGTCCGTGCATGCGTACAGTGCTGCTTTCCATCACGGTCATTGGCTGTATTCTGCTAATATCCATAGTCTGTTTGTGATTATGTCCTTGTTCTTGGCACCCGAGAGGATTGTTGAGTGTTGTATTTGTAGTACCCACATTTTACTGTGAGAGCTGCAGTGGGAAGCCTTGACCTTTTTAAACTGTGTGGAAACATCCTTTACGAGTAGAGGGTCTGCAAAAAGACTCCATGTGGTTTTGAACAAAAATCGAGAGCTTGACAAAAGTTTTGAGGGGGCTTTTACTGTGGCTACAGACGAGTAGGTTGGGTGACAGAGTTTCCTTTTTTTACAAGTTACTAGTTGTCTGAGGTTACCTTTTTGGGGAAAAAAGCAATTTAAGTTATTTTTATTTTCGGTGATTAATGGCAGGCTTCAGAGTCCCAAACAGCAACTGCAGCATGACGTCTTGTTTCTGTTGAAACTCTACCTCCCCGAATGTATTTCTGTTTACACTGTGATTTATTAAACCGAGAGGTTGTTTTTACCCTAATGGTGGTGTATTCTGGGGTATAAAGAGTTAAAGTGTACGAAAGTTATTTGCAAAGCACAAATCACACTTTTCAACAGCGTAATTTAGGAGGTCAAATAACTTTTGCCTTCATTTCTAATGTGAGTCTCTTATTGAATTAAATCTTTATTTTTGAAGCAAAGTTTAGTCTTCATACGACATTGGCTTAACAGATGCTCTTTGTCTGTTTTTGTCACGCCGTGGTGTAGGAAGATCTGTGTGCACTGTAAGTGTCGCCGTGAGGAGCATGCTGTAACAGCCATGCCAGTAGAGATGGAGAAGACGGTCACCAAGCTGATGTACGACTTCCAGAGGAACTCCACCTCTGACGACGACTCGGGCTGTGCCCTGGAGGAGTACGCCTGGGTCCCACCAGGACTCAAACCTGAGCAGGTATTAAGAACATCTTACACTTATCTGAGCCACATTGGACCGCACCACTGCCGTCTAATTGTTTGTTGTCCAGCTGCTGGTGTTAACAACAGACTGGCATGTCAGAAATGGATCAAAAGACAATGATGGTCCTGGGATCACATTACAATTACACTCATCAAAAAACTCTGATTTCATGGGTGCCCAGATGGCTCAGTTGGTAGAGCGGGCGCCCATATAAAGAGGTTAACTCCTCGACGCAGAGGGTTCGACTCCGGCCTTTGCTGCATGTCATTCCCCCCTCTCTCTCTCCCCTTTCGTTTCTTCAGCTGTCCTGTCAATAAAGGCCTAAAAATGCCCAAAAAATAATCTTTTAAAAAAAGAAGTTCAAATGTATACATGAGACATGTTTGATGTATCAAACATTTGAGTTTGGACACAGCAGAGGGTACAAGTTTATACATTTACATACCAGTAGTGTAAACCTAATGAAAGTTTGTGTTGCACATCATGCCAATATTTTGTAATTGTTCAGTTAGAGCTCCACCTCACTATATGATAGCTCACCAATTGTGCTGACTGCTCCTTCTGCAGGCTAATGGATAACAAGGATTATATGGCGCCAGCAGTCAGTCAAATTAATCTCCAATTCCTTTTGCCTGCAAACATGTTGACAGTAGGTTTCATCGCTCTCACGGCAACAAAGCTAAGCCTGAGTAATTCACAAACTCATTAAAGGTCCCATGCATGTTGAAGAAAATCCTATTTAGAAAGTGCTCAATTGAACCGTAGGTGTGCACGTGTGGGAGGGTTTCCAGTTTTATGGGACAATAGAAGCGTTTATGGAAGCTGGTTTCATGTTGTTGATGAGCTGGAAGCAATGAACAGGCCAGTACAATGTTGGTATGGCTCCTAGTTTTCACCACCGACGACTGAGCGCAGCTATTTTTCATCCCCCTCAAGGGTCACGCGTCTAACCCTGAAGTCAATTAGGTTCATGTCTAGTGGGGGTATGACCTCAGGAACAGTCAGACCATAATGGAAACTGGACTGTGCAGTATTGCATCAGCACCGCACTATAAACAATCTTGAAATTAACTAGCTATTTTTGTATTTTGTGGAAAATATTGTGACAATTAAGAGCACTTCTAATAGCCTAGATGAAGACTGTCCTTAGCTATAGAAATTTAAATTTTCCCAACCTTACGTCCAAGGCATTCAAGCTGTGGAAACTTGTGTGACCTCCTACAGAGGAGCGGATGTATGCCTGATGTGGGGCTTTTCAACACCCGGCCTTCCTTGCAATAGGTAAAGACAGAGTGAGAATAGAAGGTGATGGTAAACACAAAGTTAATCTCCAGGATCTAAACGGTGGGTTTAGGTTTCCCCGTAGGGAGCCGGGGCTGTGATAAGTCTGCTATTCAGCCAGCAGTGGTGTAAAGTCACCACTCTGTAACGAGAGATTTCAGACCAGGACAGTGGCATTCAGTTAGAGGTGTGTGTGTGTGTGTGTGTGTGTGTGTGTGTGTGTGTGTGTGTGTGTGTGTGTGTGTGTGTGTGTGTGTGTGTGTGTGTGTGTGTGTGTGTGTGTGTGTGTGTGGGGTTGTGTGTATAAACAGACCTTTATCACCGCACACAGTCATTAGTGAGTGTGTTGGAGAGGTTATTGAGCTGCGGTGTTAGGAGGGCCTGCCAACATTCTCTCTCCCACTGTCTTCTTTTGCTCTCCTCTCTCCATCCTTCTCAAATAAAATTCTTGACTGTTGCCAAGTTACAGTTTGTCAAGGCCAAGAATGTTGCTCAGCATTGGCCTGTCTCTGGTGTTTTTATTTGTTTTACAGTAACGTAGCAAGAGCTGCACTCTAATGTGCATACGCTATTCAGCATGTATCAGGATCTGATTTTAATTTGCATTCAATCATGAAGTCTGCTTTTTCAGACTGCTCCCATGTGGGATATTTGAATAGAAATTCAGTTCAATCCAGGTTCTGATGTGGATTAAGTTTCAGACAACAAAGAGCCCGTCTGAAAGGTACCTGAGGCTAGTTTGACCTGTTCCAAATGGACCTGACTGATTCCCATCTGAGTTTAAGGACCATGCCAAATGTCAGCCCATTACCTGATTACAGCCAGCAGCTGTGAATGGGAGATAAATGATATAGCTATAAAAAGTGCTTTACGCATCTCTAAATGATTGTCCGATCTGTCAACTAATTTTTAGCCATGCTCGCAGCATGACCCTAATCCAGAATAAAATATCTGATGGATGTACTGACATGAAAGTTTGTATAGATATTAGGGGTGTAATGGATCACAAAACTCCCTGTTCGGATCAAATCATGGTTATGAGTCACGGATCGGATGAATTTTCAGCGCAGCGCTCTAGTCTGGCTTTATTATACATTGAAAAAGCTGTAAAACTGCAAACCACCATTTAATCAATAATAGGCATGTGACCCGTTTCAACTCCACCCCTCAAAGAATCAGAATCGATAAGAATCGAAAAGAAGAATCAGAATTGGAATCAGAATCGTTAAAATCCAAACGATGCCCAAGCCTAGCGGTGGGAGTGTCATGGCCCATTTCTGTGACGTCCTATTTAGTTTTTTAACCCCCTAATGTAGCACGTGTAGACTTTAGATTTTTATTTATATATTGATAATTATTGTTTTCCGTCAGATTGTTTATATATCTCATCATTTCCGACCGCACTGTCATGTACAAACGTTGAAAAACAGCTGACTATTACAATAGTGCTTGTTTTTTGTGTTTTACCCTCGAGGGTGCATTCCAAAACCCATACTACCATACTATTTAGTATGCCAGAAACAGATTTAGTATGTCCCAATACATAGTCTGTCAAATGCAGTATGACCAAAATTCCAGGATGTCTTACTGCATTCAGTCACATTTTGAAGTATGCAAGCCAGCATTGCTTTTCTGGCTATTCTGACCCACAATTCTCTGCACAGCGCAAGATATGTCACATTGACTGAGCCGCAGAGAGAGTACAGACAGATGACAGCCTGATGACTGTTATGAGCAAGAGGGTCAAAGGCGCAGTGTTATGACGAAGTATTATGCCCCAATTGTATGCACACTGTACCTTGTAAGGGCAGATGCAGTACGTACTAACATTAAATAGAAAAAGTATGTGATTTGGAACATAGCACAAGATGGTGACAATGGTAAACATTGTACCTGCTAAACATCAGCACATCATCGTGTAACTGTGAGCACCGCTGTCCCCATACAACCTCACAGAGCTGCTTGCATGGCTGTAGACTCTTAGTATATTGAGTATAGCTTATATTTCGTGCTTAATTAACCCATCTCAGGCCTTTTTAACTTTCAAACTCATTAAATTTGCTCCCACAACTATGCTGCTGACTACAGTGTTGAGCTGTGGGCACTTGCACATTTCAGCAAAGACATTAGAAGAGAAGGACAGCGAACGAAAACACAGTCGTTAAATCTGCTCACTTCACTATGAAAGCACCATCTTTCCCACCACGTTTGGCTGTAACTACCAGTGTTTTCTCTACAATATAATATCTTATGTGTCCACTAACCACTGTGAAGTGGCTTGTTAAGAAAATGTCTTTTCCTCCAACTGTCTGGCCATTAACAGCAATGGAAACCAGCTGTGTGAAGCGTGCGCTCTTGTCACTCAGATGCAAAGTCCTACCATTTGCTTTAGCTTTTTAAAAACACTCCTTTCAGTACAGTTCGAAATTCCGCCCTGTCTTTAGTTCTGTCTGCTTTCGATTACGGTTATTATCACACGCTACTCCTCCAACTGTGGCCATTATGTGCATCGAAGTGCGTGTCTGTGTGTATCTGTCTTTAGATCTGTTCCTTGAGGCAACAATCCTTTCACCTCTAGATTGTAACGTGTGTGTGTGTGTCTGTGTGTGTCTGTAAGCACAAGCACGTTGTGTGTTTTATCAGTGCTTGACCACAGTCAGTCTTTCATGGACCATCCTGAGATCCGCCCGGCGTCCAGATCCATGCTGCTGGACACGGATCCGGCATTCCTCGCCAACACCGTAGGAAGCCAACAAAAGCAGAGCAGAAGGAAATAGGTTACACTTACAACAAGAGGTTCCTGCTGTAAATTCATCCCAACAACAAACATGCATTTAGACTCTGGCACTACAGCATCAGGACAAGAAAACTTAAAAATATGTTTTTAAAAGCAATATATTTTCATTTTGGTCTCTACATACCAATGTGTGTCTGCGTTATTCACATTAATTTGTTTAGTGTTTTGTGTAACTCTGTTATTGCCAAGGACGAAGCTAATGGCTTCTAGGCAGTAGATCCATTGGGTAGACAGATGAGGCATTAAGATTGGCGTGACCTAGTCAGCAGGTATCGATCGTGTTGTTTCTCTTTACATTCCAAGTCCTCATTGTGTGTTCTTCGGTATTGCTTTTGTTTCTTACATTTGATCAAACATTATCTTGATTCTTCTTCTACTTTCACTCTCTTAATCCATCTATAATTTTCATCATGTCTTTATTTTCCTCTCCACACCTCTCCTACTCCCCCCTCCAATCACATTCATATATGACTGGCTGACCTCTGTTATACCCCGGCCCCTGTTATAGTGTCATAAAAAAGGACCGCAATAAATAACATAGAGATGACACTCATTGTCTGCAGCTGTAATGTAAAGATTGTCCAAAGCAATTTGGAATGGCCAGATAAGCATTAATCCCTCTGTCGCACGCACACACACTGCTACATTTATTCGTGTTAATCACGTGTGTGTGTGCACGTGTGTGTGCACATTTGACAGGTCAGCGATACATTCCCATGTCAATGTGCAAAGATGGAGAGGTGCGGTTCCATTAAGTCTCCGCGGGTGGGCCATAAATCAAAGTGTGTGTGTGTGTGTGTGTGTGTGTGTGTGTGTGTGTGTGTGTGTGTGTGTGTGTGTGTGTGTGTGTGTGTGTGTGTGTGTGTGTGTGTGTGTGTGTGTGTGTGTGTGTGTGTGTGTGTGTGTGTGTGTGTGTGTGTGTGTGTGTGTGTGTGTGTGTGTGTGTGTGTGTGTGTGTGTGTGTGTGTCCGGTTGTACATTCTGTTAATTTTGTCTCCACACAGTTTTACCTTTTTCTTTTTTTTTTTTTTTTAAGTGCTGAAATGATAAATGGACATCTAACCGTTTTGTGTAACTTGTCATGTTAAAATGTGAAACATGTGTAGGTTCCAGCTTATCTAAAGAAAGATTTGTAGCTTCTCTTTGTCTTATTATAAACTGTATCTGACCGTTGAGCTGTTTTACTGCTGTACAGACAAAGTAAGCAATTGGAAAAGTGAAAGTATGGGAGCTCTTGGATTTTTCCTTATTTTGTGACATTTCATAGACAAAATATGAAATCAATTAACCAGAAATAGTAATTGAGGGTTAGGGTTAGTTAATTTGATGATGGAAATGATCAGTGTATTTTGGGTTTGTCAGCTACTCTACATGTTACAGATATGTTGTTGTTGTTCTTTATCATCACGCACATCCTCTTTCTGTCTCGGTCTTGTGCTCAGGTTCACCAGTACTACAGCTCGCTGCCCGAGGACAAGGTGCCTTATGTGAACAGCCCAGGAGAGAAATACCGAATCAAACAGCTGCTCCAGCAGCTCCCGCCCCACGACAATGAGGTGAGAGTCCAAACTGACCCCCTCCCCAACCCTCTCCATCCATCCATATATCTAGCCCTCCCTCCATCCCCTCCTTCAGGGCAATACAGAGATAAGAGGAAGGAGACAGAAAACAGGAAATAATAGTGTCTTAATGGGCAGGAATGAAAAAATGTGTAGCTTTTTTTTTTTTTTTTTTTTTTTTTTTTTTTACATTAATAAACCAACAATTTGGTACAGTACCAAAGTTTGACTAGTTTAACGGTGCTATATTGATTTAAAGAAACAGGCAACCACCTTTTTAACTCTATGCGTCTGCGTAACACATCCCACTTTACAAATGTATGTTGACGTGGTGTGTGTGTGTGTGTGTGTGTGTGTGTGTGTGTGTGTGTGTGTGTGTGTGTGTGTGTGTGTGTGTGTGTGTGTGTGTGTGTGTGTGTGTGTGTGTGTGTGTGTGTGTGTGTGTGTGTGTGTGTGTGTGTGTGTGTGTGTGTGTGTGTGTGTGTGTGTGTGTGTGTGTGTGTGTGTGTGTGTGTGTAGGTACGCTACTGTAACGGTTTGGACGACGAGGAGAAGCGAGAACTAAAGCTCTTCAGTAACCAACGAAAACGGGAGAACCTGGGCCGCGGCAACGTCCGGCCGTTCCCCGTGACGATGACGGGGGCGATCTGCGAACAGGTATGGTACAGAAATATCCGAAACCTACATTTTTGTGTCGTTTCCCCAGAAGTCAAGAGACATGACGAGATGATCTAAATGTCATTTCTGCGTTGCGTGACAAGGGAGAATGAAGTGCAGTTAGGTCAAAGGTGCGCCGTGTGGCAGATGGAATGAAAGCATTAAATATTGCGACAGACATACTGAACAGCCCGCTGGCATTTCAGGTCTTTGTGATGATGTACGAGAGGTGCTTTATGTTGACATATATAAAGGGCAGAGACGTACAGTCGCCCACTTTTATCACAACGTTGTGGCCTTGTCAGTCTCACCTCAAGGTGTTGTTCTTAAGAGGATCTTATATCACATCTTGCACGTGTGTGTTGCGTCTCATTCTCCCCACCATAGCAGCTGTCTACCAATTACACTTTTTACCTTAATAACACGTAATACCTCGGAGAACCAAGTTCTCCGAGGTATTACGTGTTATTAACCAAGTTATCCCTCTGAAAACATTTCATAGTATTACCCAATGTCCCATCAAATATTTAATGTATTGTCTACATTTATTCTTCCGGTGGACTACAGAGTGCAATGGAGTGTGTTCTTTTAACAACAAACTAGCGCACTTCAGAATCCGCTAGCCGTGTGTGTGTGTGTGTGTGTGTGTGTGTGTGTGTGTGTGTGTGTGTGTGTGTGTGTGTGTGTGTGTGTGTGTGTGTGTGTGTGTGTGTGTGTGTGTGTGTGTGTGTGTGTGTGTGTGTGTGTGTGTGTGTGTGTGTGTGTGTGTGCACAACAAGCTCAAGCAAAACGGAGCTACTCTCTGTTGTGTTGGTGCCTCAGGTGTATAGATGCTTTAAAGCTTGTGTTTCTCATTCACTCAGCATACACACACACACACACACATACATACACACAAGGGAGCAGATTGTTGGGAGAGTGTGTATTGATTGAATTCCCCCCCCCCCTTTGGCCTCCTTGCAGCAGTAGCCTATGTGCCAGTTAGATAACCTGATTGTAACTCTTGCTCCGTCTCCGTCTTCCAACCCCTCTAAATCTACTTTGCCTAACCGACCTTACCCTGTGCACTCCCTCCTTGTTTAGCTTTCTTCTTACCTTTGCACCTCCACGCCAATCTTGCTCTCCTTTTTATCCTCCCATATATCCCTCAATTTTTATTTCTCCCCTATTGCCACACCAATGTCTTCCAGCAGCATTTTAACTCCCTCTCTTTGTCTGTGTGCTTGTATTCCCCTGTCACACATGTAAACACACCCTCATGCTCTCAAGTTGTCATGCCAAATTGTGTTAAAGACAAAGATGCAACCAATCTGTATCAGCACCAATACTGACTTTGTTAAAGATCCCATGAAATGGGCTCTTGAACTTCTTGGAAAACTGTTGGGGATCTGCTGTAGTGCTGAAACCATTTATTGATCGATTTGTCTTTTTAAACATTCCCATGTCCCAGCTTTTCATTTGTAAAGATGTGCTGCTTTTCTTAGTCTTATGTGATAGTGAATGGAATATCTTTGGGGTTTTGGACTGTTGGACAAAACAAGCAATATGAAGACATGACCTCAGGCTTTAGGAAATTGTGTTTTAAGGGTTCCTTTAGATGTTTACCATGTTGAGCCCATCATCTCTGGACGAGTTGGCTGACTTCATGCTGACCCCTCGCTCACGTGATAGGGAAGAAAATAATTTATTGATACTGATCTTCAAGACTTGAATGAATAGTTTTGGATTTGGAACTGTCAAATATTTATGAATCGTTTTACTGCCTTTTTTCTTTTGCAATGATTGTACAAGGGGGGGGGGGAGTCACTCTGGACAAGTGTCCATTACCTTAGATTATTTAGGTTCTCAGTCACGGTCATAAGGAAATGTTAATAACAAAGAAAGTAAGAGAAATTCCACAAGCATTTTTCAAGAATATTGGTGTTTTAGGCATTTTGCCTTTTATTGGACATTAACAGTGTAATAGGCAGACAGGAAACCTAGGGAGCATGAGAAGTCCACCACTTGGCCACTGGGTGCTCGGGTGTATAGAACGACAAAAACTTGCTCGGTATCAGCCACTACTTTGAGTTTACATATCGAAATTGGTATTGGAGAAAAAAAAGCGGATCTAAGTAGTGACGAGTACCGACAAAAGTTGCGTGGCTGCAACCATTTACTCAAAAACTCTCTTCTTCCTCTTCCTCCACCTCTTTTTAGTGCGGAGGCCAGATAAATGGCGGAGACATTGCCGTATTTGCATCACGGGCAGGTCACAGCGTGTGTTGGCATCCAGCCTGCTTTGTGTGCAGCATGTGCAACGAGCTTCTGGTGGACCTCATCTACTTCTACCAGGACGGGAAGATCTACTGCGGCCGGCACCACGCCGAGAGGCTGAAGCCTCGCTGCACCGCCTGCGATGAGGTAGACACCGTTTACATGCAAACACGCACACATGCCTGCACATGGACGATCATGTGTTCACAGACGCACATACTGTATCACTTACTTGAATATACTGTCTGTAATGTGGGACGGTGTCTGTAGAGCTTTTTATGAAGTGTTTACAGGCACAAATTTTGCAAAAATACATGACCATAACGCCAAACTGCTGTCATATGATACTCACAGGCTTCCATACACACTGTCACAGTTTCACACATGCAAGGGTTTTTCTGGTCTAATGGGGTCGGCTCTCAATATCCTGATCTCCCAACCATTAGCACTGAGTTACACTCTCTGCAAATGGGGACAAGTACTTAAAAAGCACCCCGGTGTTTTAACAGCAGTGTAATTAAAAGTAAATGCACCATCTAGATTTCACCAAGTCCCCACACACATTAGCCTCCTAAACAAGTCAGTGACAAAGAGGAGGATCTAAGATTGCTAAGCTGCAGAGGAGTAAACTGTGTGCATGGAGGGGGAGAAAGGGCGAGCCGAGCCTTTGTCCCATCATTCAGTGGGCAGTAATAACCCAACTGAGGTTCTACCTCTGAGGACCTGTGATAAACGATACTCTTTCTTATCTGTCCCTTCTTAGATCATTCTTGCGGATGAGTGCACTGAGGCAGAGGGGCGTCACTGGCACATGAAGCACTTCTGCTGTTTCGAGTGCGATACTGTGCTGGGGGGCCAGCGCTACATCATGAAGGAGGGTCGGCCCTACTGCTGCTCCTGCTTCGAGTCCCTCTACGCAGAGTACTGCGACTCCTGCGGGGAACATATTGGTATGCTACCTGCATCTATCACTTTTAATATAAAACTGCATTAATCTCCAATAGGTCAAAAGGGACACTTGCAGAAAAAAAATATAATGCTAAATACATGGATACATGGGGGAAAAAAAACAAGTGAAAGGTTATTGGGTTGCAGTTTTTCTTTGAGGATGAAAGAGTAACCTAATTTTTTTGCATAGAGTAACACAGAGGGGAAAGAGCTACAGTAGGAAGATGTGGCCTGGTTTTTAGCAGTTAGTCATTGAATGATGTCATGGTCAGGCATTTTAGGCATGGGCACATAACAGAGGGACACAGCGAAACATGTATATATCATTATGCAGCATGAAACCAACCTGGGGCAAAGGCATGACTGTCAAGTGACTTTTCACCCTCAGGATCTGTTTTTATCACAGACGCATGCACCAAGCGTCAGTTAAATACAAATTTAAACATCTTGCAACTTGTGGTGTTAGAGGCAAACCCACTGAGAGGAGAAACTTGTGTGTGTGTGTGTCAGGATGCCCAGGTGTGATTTTGGCACATACCTCTCAACAAATCCGCTCTGTAATTATTTGTTAGACAGGATATACAAAAGTATTTGGCTAAAAAGCACAACTGATTATAAATTGAAACCACCAGCAAACATGCTTGAACCAGATGGCAGCCATTAGCAAATAGCTGCTTTTTCTTTCCCCCTTCAACAACTGCAGTCCTACTCAAAATGCTATGTGTTTATACAATGCTGGGAAAGCACCATAATGAGTTTGCCCCAGGCGCAGTTACGTTACAGCCTCCAGTTTTATTTTCTCACTCAACAAGCAACTTGTAAAATGCCGCTATTTTCACATAACCAGTATTTTAAATAAAGACATTACCATTTTTCATTTCAACTCTTTGATAAAGACATGGTGCTTTGTATTTATTTGTGCATTTTAAGTCCCATGATCTTATTTTTGTATAAATCCATGTGTATCTTTTCTGCAGGCATAGACCAAGGCCAGATGACGTATGATGGGCAGCACTGGCACGCCACAGAGGGCTGCTTTTGCTGCGCCCGCTGTAAACGCTCTCTCCTGGGTCGGCCTTTCCTGCCCAAGCAGGGCCAAATCTTCTGCTCACGCTCCTGCAGTCTGGGGGAGGAGCCCAATGGCTCGGACTCCTCTGATTCGGCCTTCCAAAGCGCTCGCTCCACCAGAGAGTCCAGACGCAGCTCCAAGGCAGGGAAGAGTGGAGGAGGGGGTGGAGTTCAGACTGAAAGATTTTCAGGGGAGGTGGACCCACTTTCTTTACAAATGGATCTTCTGAGTCTATCCAGCCAAACACCCAGTTTGACACGCGAGCCACCTGCCTGGCAGAGCCAAGAGCAAGCAGGTGATGTCTATAATTATGAATCCCAATCAGATCCAACTTCCAACCCCACCCCTCTCCAGCTCCTTAGCCAGTGCAATGTCAGGATGGCCTATAACCCCACCTGCTCTGGACAGAATAATCAACAGCAAGATCACAGGATCAAGGAGAACGGAGGTTTAAAGAGACCACCCATCTCAGCCGTGAAGGGCCACTCTCTGAATGAGATGTGGTTCCAACAGCCAGCTCCAGAGGAGTACAATCCACCCAAACTGCGGACCCAAAAGAGCTTCACAGAGGTGTCCCATTGTTCTCAGCACCACAACGGCTTCTCCTCTGACAAGCGCTCCATCAGTTTGCATGGCTTTCAGAGGGACAGGGACAGAGAGGCGGGGCCTCCAGCAGCAACCCAGGTGGCAAGAAGCAGGAACCCCATCAATGCACTTAACTTCACAGAGCAACTGACTCCTCTGGAGCAGACCCCCAGAGGATCCATGGAGTCCCTGGCCCTGTCCAATGCAACAGGTGGGTTTGGTAGTGTTGCTGGTTTGGCACCATGTTAGCGCGACAAAGGGAAGTTGTGTGTTTTTGTCATACAATAGTGCTTGTATTGTTAGAAGTATACATTACAACTTGTTTACTTTACTTTACGTAAAGTGAAATTCAACTTGACAAAAGTACTGCTTCAATTTAATGGGATGACATTGAATAAACTGCAAAGATGACACCAATTATTTTTCTTTCCCTACAGGCAACTCAGCAGATGGAGGAGGAAAGCGTCAGGAGCACCTTTCTCGTTTCTCGATGCCGGACCTGAGCAAAGACTCTGGAATGAACGTGTCGGAGAAAAGTAATATGGGCACCCTGAACTCCTCAGTGCAGTTTCGTAGCTCTGAGTCTATTCACAGCCTCACCGCCAGTCAGCCCTACATGGAAATGGATCCTCACAGGTCCTCCCAGTACCAGGTACAGTACTGCGACCCCCCTGGCATGAGTATGACTCATTTACCGCCTGGCTTCACATTCCAAGAAGAGGATAGGGTGAGTTTGGTGAGCAGCGCCAACGCTGCCCGCCTGCCACCCATTAGTGAGCGCAGGGTGGGTGGAGGTGGAGGTGGAAGGGGCGCCAGTATCCGGATAGATGCTCCGGAGGAGACTCCTCAGAGGCGCCGGCACCACCACCACCGCTCCCGTAGATCCCGCCGGTCTCGTTCCGAAAACGCTCTCAACTTGGTAGCAGAGCGAAGAGTCAGACCTCAAGAAAGATCCCAGCTGCGTGTCTGTGAGGATTACGATCGTTTCCCGCCGCCAAGGAGCGCCAGGGATCAGTTCGGAGTAGTAGGAGGAGGAAGAGGGGGAAGGTACCAGCCCCAACCCTTCAGGCCATGTCCCAGAACCACTTCAGACCTGACTCTTCAGAACCCTGGGGCCAGCCGGCGCACTGGCTTGAACCAATACTCTTGGGATGATTATGATGACGATGGCTGGTGCTCCACCTGCTCTTCGTCCTCCGAATCAGAGGATGAAGGTTACTTCTTGGGCGAGCCAATCCCCAGACCCATCCAGCTGCGCTACCTCAGCAACCAGGAGCTCATCCATAAGTACAACAACACAGGTATCGGAGGACCCAACCGCAGTGGGCAGTTACACACCCGCAAACGCAGAAAAAGCAAGAACTGCATTATCTCCTAACATCTGGTAAAGGAAATGACTCTTTTATTTTTTATTTTTTATTTTTCCAGCTTGTGTACACTAACATCTTCCATCTGGAACGTAAAAATAAATAAAACTCACAGTCCATTTATTCAGTGTTGTTGAGTGTTGAATATCATGTAATTGAACGTCAGTGATGAATTACAGTCGGTAAACAGTGAAAAGCAGCAGTGTTTGCATGTTTGTTCATGTTAATGTTTCGGAATATCTCCTGAGTATTAAGGCTAACAGTTATGTGTGCAGTTTTATCAAGTCACAACATTTTTAAAAGCTGATGTGCAATTTAGTTTCTTTTTATCATAACTTAATTTCCATGCAGCAAACAAGTGTGCGACGTAGTCAATTTGGTACAGTTTAGCTTTTTCATGCAATGTGATTTAGATATACAATATACTGTACTATTGTATTTTAGTTCATAGTATGTACATAGATAAATGAATTAATAATTTCACTTAAATTAAGGAAGTCCATGTAAATATGGTTGTAAATGAGGCCTCACATATTTTTATATTTTGTATGGATAGAATCATTTATGTATTAAATATCTATAATGTAGAGATAGAAAATGACAAGCACAACTTATGCATGTTTTATGTGGCTGACATGGTCCTGCATTTGGAATAAAGGAGAACTTCACTGAGTGTTTTGATTGGCAGCTGGTGTTTCTCTCCAGAGAATGACAACACTTGTCTGGTGTTCACAAGAGTGCATAACAGTCACCTTCTCCATCTGTTAATGCATAAATGAATGACAATGCGGTGTGGTGGTTGATTAGGAGAGTCACCCTCCACTAGGTTGTTATATTTGCACGGTAATGGGTGCCATCACATTTGAATACACAGAGCTCCATTGTCCTAGAAACAGATGCCCCTGAAGTTCTGGTTTATTGCATCAGCCTGTGCAAGTTGGAAACTGCTGACAAAGGTCTAGGGAATTAGTTATTGAAACTTGGTGATGCTTTGTGTAAGTATGTAAGGCATGCTAGCGGCGTGGCTCAAGGGATGGCAGTGCCGGTCTGTGGGTCCAAGCTGAAAAATCTCAACTATTGGATGGACATTCATGATTCCCACAGGATGAATTGTAATAACTTTGGTGATCCTCCTCCTTTTTAATGTAGCATCATCGTGTCAAATTTTTTTATTTGTCCAATACTTCTGGGTAATGATCAAATCCCTTCAAAACTAATGATATTCCCATGTGCCTCAGATTTACCATTTAGTGTTAGCTGGCATGCTAACATGCTAAAATTAAATGTTGAACATCGTAAACGTTATACCTGCTAATCATCAGCATGTTGGCATTGCAATTGTGAGCATGCCATTACCTTGCATGGCAGCATCATTGTTGCGATATTACAAGATCATGCAAGAATCGCAGGATCATATATAAGGGTTAAGCAGGCCATGCTGGCATTAACAGTTTGCTCAAGTCACCGCTGTTCCCAATTACAGCCTCAGTTAGTAATTAGCGGGGCTGTAGCTTCACAGTCTTGTCTACTTGTAAGAAACAAGTCAAATCCTAAACAAGCCAACCTCTCCTGTTTAAATCTTGACTTATATACAGTATAGCAGGTTGTATCTGTAAGAGTTAAGTAGTGTCGTACCGTAAATTGGATTGCCTCTGACGTCCATGTGGTCCGGGGATTACTGCCGCTAGCCCCCATAATCCACACACGCACATATGTTTGGAAAAAGGTGTGTGAACACTAACCTCATGATTAGAGGTGTTCAAGCACTAATGCTGTTGACATGACTGGCACATTAATGCGTTTACTTCCCCTAACCTCAACTTCCAGGGCATGTGCTCCAGTTTTCATGTTTACTCTGGGACAATCGGATAACTCCCAGACGGGGAGGAAAAGAGTCCTCATTTAGTCAGCCATGATACAACTTAACCAGCTGCACAAACGTGAGATACATTATGTCTGCTGATGGCCTGGTCTGTAAATGTGGAGTTTCCCCTGCTTTTAGCAAGTCTTCAGACTACAGCTGCAGACTGTTACTCACATCAGCTGCAAGTTTGGATGAGTATTACTGCAATCAGTGTCTCTAAGTGTAATGAGACATACAATAAAACACACACAGTCTTCTTTCTTTAGTAATATGGATATTATTGTCCTTGACACATGAGCTTTCCTTACAAATCGTCATTATCTTAGCCCATATTAGTCTGTTTCTTCATTACTCCCTTGCCAGGCCTTTACCCAAGCGTGGGGTGTGTCCATGTGTTTAATTAAAAGCAAATGAAGGCCGTACGGTGAGGGGTGCCACAGATTGCAGCCATATGCTTCCCGGGCCGTGCCATATTCAAGGTAGCGGATGGTGGGGAGATAATCCTTGAGTTGCTTGGATGCTTCCAGTTGTGATAGTCGTATTGTCGACCAAGCTGTGACTGCCAGTAAGTTAGATCCATGAGTGGTTAGGTGCCTTCAGGATTAATTCAATGCACAAAGAATTTCCAGTCTGGTGATATTGTTGAAGTTGTTGTCGGGAAGAGAGGTTTTATTGTTTTCTGATCGTGTGGCCGTCAATTATACAATGCTGCTTTTCTGTCCAATCCCAAAGTCATAAGATACGTGGTTGTCTCCAACATGACATAATCGACCATTTGATAAGTGTGACATCTAGTCTGAAAACCTACAATGAAATTGTAAAACACTATCAATATTATCTGTTTGAAGTCTTTTACCTGAACAACATTTTCCAGAGCCTGTTTTATATTAATCGTCAAGTACAATGATCATATTTAGGAAATGGCATAACACTAAGGATATTTAACGTCTTGGACTACATATTTTGGAATGAGTTCAAATCTCAGCCTTATTCCTGCTATTGCTTTTTCCACCCTTAATTCTTCTTTTCACAACATGCTAGTCAAAACCTATTTACAGTGGACAATTGCGTAATTAAAAGGTAATATACACTTTTTTATTAAAGGACAATTCCAGCGCAAAATGAACCTAGGGGTTAATAACAGATGTGTACCCACTCGATCGTTCTCTGGGACATGTTTGCATGCTAATCGAATGTGTTTGTAGCTTGAAAGAAGCTAGCGTGGACCGCTGATTAGCTTACAACGCTAGTATTCAGGGCACAGGGAAAGTAAAAACAGATCACTATTTTGTACCACTAAAAAGGCTCAAAATATCACCAAACTTCAACGGTAGCATAATGAGGGTCCCTACATGTTAAGCACTGAGAACTTTGTAAGTGTACAGACAGTTTATTGAAAAGATAGCTAGATTATAAAGACACTCGCGTTCATGTTTACATGTGGCCGCCTAAATTTCTAAACCTGTATATTCAAATCACAGGTGTTGATTACACAAAAAGTAACTGGGATTACCGCTGGAGCTTGGCAGCAGGAGCTCTTCCTAATCAGAGAATGAATGCAGCGTTTTGAAGAGAATAAATTGTTGCATGGAAACACAGTTCAGTGTTATTTACTGCAGGTTCATCTTAATTTGGTTTTTGATTGTTTTTATTTTCAGTTGGAAAAGCAGCTGTCTGTTCAGACTGAAAAAATAATTCAGGATCCTGTCAAGTAAAACTAAGGTGATTCTCATTAGTGTTTAAGGTGCAAATTGGCTGCAGTCTCATAATTTATATGATAACAAAGTTCTCATGTGGCCAAACTGCTGAGGAAGCTTATTATTGTCTACACAATAATCGTGCATTAATTCACATTGACTGCAATCTGGTTTATTAATGAAAGGATGTCTGTCTGTTCTCCAGACAATGTCTACTCTGTCAGGCCTTAACTCTGAGGTATGCGTCTGCACTGGCTACACAACAACCAAATCAGGCAACGAAGTGAAAATAGAAAGAGGTCCTCCTTAAGATTCAGACAAATCGGACATTTCCAAAGAGACACAATTAAAAAAAAAAAAAAAAAAAAGCATATCCTAGCCATTTTTTAAGTGATGTGGCTTGTATCATATAGATTGTGTATTAAGGTCTAATAGTAACAAAAAAAATAAAAATCATTATTATTAATAGGACAAAAAAACCTGCATTAATTCATAAACATACTAAGTGGGCTACTCGTGTGTCGTTCCCGTGTATTAAAATTCACTTCAGTTGGAACTTACCAGTTCAGTTAACTGCCACACATTAGGTGCCTGTATGTGTGTGTATTTAAAGGCCCAGATGCACAGCTGTCATGAGTTGAAGCCGTTTTTTTGGGATACTCTAAAAGCCATAATTACCGGTCTTTAAGAGCACAACGGCTGCAAATTACAGCTGTGCTCTGAGCAAACTAAAATAGCCTGATTCAATTATTTAAAAATGAAGAATGCCAATGGTGTATTGCACGAATACACACACACACAGCACGCACACTGGGCTGGTAAAAAGGACACGCGTGACAGGACTGACTAAGGCCTTACCAGCAGTCTCCCCTCCTTCAGCCTCATCATGTGCGTTCAATTACTGTGGGAAGAATGCTCCAGAACAATGTCAACAGATACACAAATACAGATATCACAAGCATACTAAAATCGGACATTTAAATACATGAGCCAGACAGGGACAAAAATCCCTTTTTCAAGGTTACTTGAATGTTCTAATTCATTATCAGTGTTTAGGAGGCATTTTCTCTTCCCCAGGGTGTGAAATCCCCATATAGCAACAATATTTCAGAATACGCCCGGGAAGCTCACTCCTCCACTCCTTAACTTCCTACTTTCTTACCGCAAAATTTAAGAAATGTTATTTATAAACAAACAAGTATAAATGTTGCATCACACTCCCAGGCAATGCACAATTCAAGTACAAGAAATTATAAAACACCTGCCTTTAAACCCAAAATGTAATCCTCTTCGAAAGATTTCCTGCTTTGTACATTCAACCAGCCACCAATTGTCTGCAAAAAAAGGATAGTGAATAATAGTTAACTAGTAAAGCACAGTATTACACTTGTAGACCTTGACTTAAACCCACTAATCTCAAAATGCATTCTAACCCATTTAAGCATGACCTTTGCTCTTCAACCGTGACCGGTCAACACTTTGTATACCACTCAGCTTCAATTCTCAAACTAATCCCTGATAAAAATAGACTTGACTTTAACGTTTTAAATACTGTATACATACAGGAATCACAAAACCCACTTGGTACCATTAATTAGAGCTTATAATAAGTCTTGATGGGGCCCTCATTGGGCCTGATTGTTATCTTTCAGCCACGCTGAGAGAAAATAACAATTAATTTCCAGTGTTTGCTCAGTCTGACACGTGGCACGGTGAAAGGTTGGCAGGTTTGGGTTAATCCGCAGCACCAACGGCCCAAAGGGCACCTCGCCATAATGAAGAATGGCATGCTGGGTACCTCGATTTTGTGCTGCCAGAGGGATCTGTCTGGTTCATGATATCAGCCCGCTTCACCCCTCCTCTCTGTGACTCATTAACAAGCTCAGGTCCCAGGAGGGGCCCCATCTGTGTGCCACCTGTACCAAATCACCACCGATAGCAACATTTAATGCAGGACACCCTTCACATTTGTTCCAATGTTTCCCTCGCGCATTCCACCTAAATGTCTATTCCCTTACTGCCTTTTCTTCTTTCTCTTTCTACCTCCCCCATCCCCCTCCCCCCCTCCTCTCTCTGTCCGTCTGTTTTGCAGAGATGATGGATGGACCAATTAGTCCTTCAGCTGTAAATGAGGCAGAGAAGGTCTGTGATGTTGACTTCACAGTGACACATTTTTCCAAGACTATCCAAGACCAACAAATTACACTGTGAGCTATATAAAGGCAAATAGGCCTTTTTGTCGTATAACATTTGCAGTTGTAGCCATAATAGATTACAAGTATCTGTCAGCAGCTCCAGCAGGTGTAATGGTTATTTAGTGAAAGTTTATTCAATATTTTAGGATGAGCACATTCTCAGTGGCTTTAAAAAAAAAGGTGTTAAAGTTTAAACCTCAAGACTTTTATTATGTTAAACCCCATTTGATGCATTTTGCGCCTCTAATTGTCTCAGCAATAGTCATTAAAGATATTTGCCTTCAGCCCTATATAGTAGTTTTCAGAGTATAGGGATAACCTTTAAACAGATTGTGGTTGGGTATTTGTCACAATTTTCGCCAATGTCCGTTTCCTTCCGCTTACTTTGTGTTGGAATTTTAAACTCTGGTGGCTCCTCAGATCTCTGCACGGTAAATTGAGACAGCTAGCTAGACTATCTGTCCAATCTGAGTTTTCTCTCGCACGACAAAAACAACTTTTGAACGTACACTTGCAACCAAAACAAGTTCCTTCCCGAGGCTATTGTGCAGCGGCTCCATGCAGAGCTTAGCACCGCCAATGACGATTGTTATTGGTTTAAAGAAATGCCAATAAACCACAGCATGTTTTTCTCCTATTCCGGTATGCTGTGTGTACAAGCCAGACCATCCTCCGCAGCGTGTGGAGGATGGTCTGGCAATGTGAGAATAGTCACAATTCACCTATTTGAAGAACAAGATAAAGAGACCACCCGTGATGTTTATTTTTAACTAACCAGAAACGAAAAGAGAGTAAAGCAAATTAAACCAACGTGAACAATAGGGTTGTAGTGGAAGTTTCCTTTGCAGCAGGGGGAAGAGTTTTCAGAGTTTAGTAAATTGAAACAAATAAGACAGACTGAGACTAAAACCAAGTTGGGTTTTTGTATTTTATTAAAAAAGATATATTTGAAAATATGGAGCAGCATGATTTCACAAAAGGCCGCAGCCCAGTGTGGAGTCAGTTTCTCCAATGAGTGAACAGAAAGACTAGGCTTATATGCATCTTCAGAGTGACAGCACACACGCACTTGGCTTATTATGACGCTACAATTTTGACAGGCAATCTGATACACATGAAGACAATCAGAGAAATGCAAGAGACATCTTGGAGTCATCTCACCTCCTCCTCCCTGTATGACTTTCACCCCCCAGTTACTTCTTAACTGGCATGGGAAAACATGAGATAGTTTTGGGGTGACCTTGTACCTTTATCGGTTCAGGCAAACAGAGCTCACAAAATGTTCCAGACTGGATGTCTCACAAAGTTAGAATCAAAATCTACATGTGGAAAATGAGATAAACTCTTTCATTTGTGAGAGAAGTAAAGTATGAATTAAACATAAAAATATAAGGAATTGTGCTTAAATGTAATTTTCCCATTACATTCCACCCTTTTGATTACAACCTAATCACAATACACAAATTACTTTAATGATTACATATATTTTTTGCAAATAGCGTCTTCCATGTCCATGTCTTCTATTGTCAGATGTTGCTAGCACTTGACAAATTGTTGGAAACAATCTTTACCATTGTTTCGGGTGTGTGTGTGTGTGTGTGTGTGTGTGTATGTGTTTCTGTGTGTGTGTAGTCCCCTTCTTGGCTGTTTTGAGCCTCTGTAAGAAGGAGCATTTAAACACACTGCTTTTCAAAGTTTGATCTATGTCATCATTGATTCAAAAATATTGTTACGTTGGGGTTAGTCAATTAAACAAGGTTCATACAGATAGTTATAGTAAACATTTTCTGTTACCACCAATATTCCATTAAAAATATGTACTTAAGGTACAAAAAAACCCAGCAATATCGAAAAGTCCTCACATTTTTTGAAACTGGAAACGATCAAAGCAGTTTTTCTGTCAATCAATTAATTGATTTAGCAACTAATCATTTCAGTTGGACTTGTAGGCCTATATATTGGTCGGGCAGTTTGATGACAATAAAACATTATATTTCATAAACATGTTTTGTGTACAAAAATCCTAATTCTTTATAACCCAAATATGTCAGATTACAAATAGCATCTGTAAGCATTTGACAAAATTCTGATACTAACTTTTTTGTCTTTGAAATCCAAATTAGTTATTAGTTATTCCTAAAAATGACATAATTTGTCTTTGAAATCAAAAACCAACTGTTTGTTTATCACCTATATGACATAAGAAAGATTTTATTTAGCCCCCAGTGGGGAAATTCCCTCAGATAAAAGCAAGAAGTAGGTCAAATATAATTGACTTCCGATTGAAAGTAAAAAGTTAAATTCAACTCCTATACAATCCATCAATAGGAGACCTATTATCCTAATTCAAAAGTACTTTTAGCTCTCTGGTACCAGCAGGAACTGGCCTGAAAGGCAACTTCTTGTTTTTTCTAAACTTTTAGGCATTTGAGTCAATTCAAGGTTTTTATGTTGGTGTGCTGAAAGCTCAGAGACACAAGGCCTTGTGGCAGACTCCTCCTCGCTGGACACGCCTGCTGTAACCTGAGCCAGTCTCTCATAGACTGTCATAAACCTTTTCATTTAGATATTTAGTCTTAATCATATCTCCAAGTTGTTGATACATTTAATCATCATGGTTTCAAACCCCATCTCAGCACTCACACAAAAATAGTTTACAGATGTTTTATGTCAGACTTTACCTAAAGCCAAAGTTATTTCTATCAAATTTTAATCAATCCAATTCAGATTCGAACAATGAAACGTACTTTAAACATTTCCTGACACATCAACTGAATACTTATCTTAAAAGTAAAAATAAGTACTTCTAATTATCTTCTCCTAATAATGCTTGTATTTTCAGAATGTGAGTCTGTGTGCTACTTAACTTCACAATGCGTCAGATGTGTCAGAGCAGAACAGTCTCTCGCCCCCCCACTCCTTCTCTCAGTCCGTCTACAGTTTTTACCGGTCCTACAGCTGGAGAGGGAGTGAGATGGACGCGACTGACACAAATGAGGCGCCGTGTGGCACAAAACAGAACTCCCAACAAGCATTATTTGTTCTTTTATTAATATTATCACTTGGAAAAGTGTCTACTTATTTTAATGAATATCAATAATTATAAAACCGCATTTCTTTCACTCATGCTGGTTTAACTCTATAAAATCCATACAAATTGTGCTAAAAAGGAAACACTGCTTTTGTAATTGTTCTCTTTTAGATTACTTTAAGGGTTGTGTTTCAGTAAATAGTGAAAGTCAATCAAAACAAAACTAAATTTTCTTTAGAATAGTTTTTAAACTTAAAAAATTATGTGAACACCCCATTCATTAAACACCTTATTTATTATTGCTACTATATCCCTTCTATTTGAGGCATGACAAGCTCTTGACTCAAAAAAACGCAGCACATATAAATCTGTTCAGTGGTTTAGCCATTAACACTGTCCTGTGTTAGCAAAACCTGAATAAAAGCAACACAAAATTCAATAAATAATTTCTTTTAAAAGAAAACCATTCACCAAAGTGTTTTCAATGTCAACATCAATTAATTTAGTTTTAACCTATTTGTGATAAAGCAAATCAAAATACAAACAAAGTCTTTAGTGCAGTTTTACTGAAAAAAAAAAAACTCACTAGAGTACAATATTAAATTAACTGTTTTTAGGCTGAAATTTATTTATTTTTTTTATTTTATTTAACCTTTATTTAACCAGGAAGAAACTCATTGAGATTAAAAATCTCTTTTTCAAGAGTGTCCTGGCCAAATCTCATATCAACCTGTATTGGTTTCAATATAACCAATAAACTAAGACGAATTAAACAAAAATATGTTGTTTATTTTCTTTTTATCTTTAGTTTGCAACCCAAAGTTATACTAACCGTTGTCTGGTAGTTCTAAAAATCATTATGAATTAAAGTTTTTAGGCCTATAGAACAAACCTAAGTACTTCTGATTGACCTCTATTTATCCAATTTGTTACCTGATATGGGAAACATATCACATTCTTATAATTCATGACAAACTATATCAAAATAATTGCTGAACTCTACATGCACAACTCCTGTTTTTCTCTTATCGCTGGGTGTGTGTGTTGCTATGGCCTTGCTGCTCTGTAAGATTAGTCTACAGTGAGGGTTAACCAATCACCTCACTGAGTGTCTCTGCTGCTCTCATTGTGGTTGTTAACATGTCATCAGGAATTTGTGCCTTTTGCACTGAGACATAATATACATAATATGTTACCAGTTGGTCCTCACACTGCGGTGTGTCTGGTGGGTGTCTTCTTTACCCAAGTCCAATGTGTGGAGGTGCTGTAAACAAAATCTCAAAAAGGGTGACAGGTCAAGTCGCTTGCGCGTGCACATTCTATACCTCAGTACAATAAGCAGAGCTTTTGTCAAATGTAGGAATTCTCCATTTTGGAATTATTTCAGTAAGTAGGGCTTTGGCTCCTACACTAGCTGACAGTAGTCTTGATCCAGAAAGAAATCATTTGTGAACCAATGTTGCTTCACCATTGTGAAACAACTGTTTTTCCCTCAATTTTATTTCCATCATCCTAATCATACTTTTTACACCTGGTTTTAACCCATGTGTCAACTTTGCAAAATTTAGGAAAGAAAAAGCTGGATAGCTTTCTGTTAGGAAGAATGAGCTCTACTGCTTGTACTGAGAGATGAGATGGCAGAGGTCCAAATCGGATAGCATCAGAAACACCTACAACAGAGATGCCCACACGGTTAGGCCACTGCTAGAGTTTCTGGAAGAAGAACTTAACCTAAAAAAAAAATGAAATCGGGGTTAGTGAGAGGTGTGTCAGAGAGGTCAGGTCATGGTACCACCTGTAGCTCTGCAACACCATTGTTTCTCTCTGTCAACTGGTGTGTGGAGAAGAAAATCAGGGTTAAGAACAGTGCATCTGTTAGAGGGTAGTGAACAAAAACCAAATGTAACCAAACCCAAACAAATAGTGGAGGCCAATGTAGAGAGAAAAGCCCCTTTCAGACATGGAATTTGAAACACTGGGATTTATCTAAATAAAAATAAAAAATTAACTAAATGGTCATTTAGGCTGAAAATCAGGCAACCTCATGTGTAAACTATGGGTATTGTTAATGTTCTATTATGATGATCCCCCAACAAAATTGCCATGACTCCATGGTAGCCATGTCTATAGTCTAAACACAACAAATACGTTAACAGCTCTATGAAATGCTTTTTACATATAACTTCAAGAAAGTTGTCATTGGCAGGGACACAAACTGATATCGTCCTTTACTGACTCGCATCCCTGTGACCTGCTAATTCCCCTGACATCCTCTTCCCCAAAGTAGATAATCTTCAGACACAATGGACAATTTAATCAGGTGGAATTTTTGGCCATTCTGTGCAGAAACTGGCATTGTTTCTTTTAATAATCATATTCACATGGCTTACACAGAGCAGCATGTGTAGGCCTATTCACTGGAGAAATCAGCACAGTTATTGCATGTCCAGAAATCATCCAAGTAGACCGATGTACAAACTTGAGACTTAATAAACAGTGACTCATTGAATCTAATACACCCAAATGTGTTCACTCCTCTCTGATTTGCAGCGCTGCTAGTGAGCTCAGTGTTGCCAGGTGGAGAGACAGAAGAAGAATGGCCCTCATTTCACCTTTTCTTTGCTACGCATGCGTTAACCACTGGAGGAGGTTAGGTTTTTCTTTCGGAGTCTCAGTGAAAGATATAAAAGAGCCAAAGATACCATTAGGCTTTAGGTCTAAGAATGGTGCTTTAAAGTATGACCCAGAGCAGTCTTCTGACGTTAGACTCTTTTGTGTTTCCTCATTAGATAGAACATTTAAAAATAATATAAAGTTAATATAAAGAGGTGTTGAGTGTCTTTTGCACTGGACTCAAAGTTACTGCTCTTGAACTCTACTAAATCATATGTATGCAAAAGCACAATTCACCTATATAATGGCTAAAAGAGGAAATGTCAAAGTTGAATCAGACTGCTTAATTAATAATAATAATAATAATAATAAATACATAAAGGAGGATATAAAATGTAAAATCACTAGACGGATTCTGTCACAATGTGATGGAAAGACAGCAGAGTTAATATTCTGTAACTGAAGTAGGGTACAAAATGTAAGTTAAACATGCTTAATGTTAAAATATAAATGAAAGGACTAACAGTTAGTGGAATTATTTACGTGGACTTCTGTCAGCTTCGTTCACCACCGGCTATAAATAACATAAAAGCAACTAAGACATTTGTGAGTTTCAATGAATTCGGCCCGGTTGCTATGGGTTACAGTTATTGTTTTGTGTTAGTGTGGATGTGCATGCGAAGGCTTCATCTCAGCAGAAGATCAACGTCGCCATCTGTTGATGTAACGGAGCAATAACAGGTGTAAACTAAAGCCACTGAGACCCAGACACACATGGTAACACTATACTTTGCTGAATTGTTATTCAGCGTGTTTCTCAAAAATGTTAATTACACATCCATGTGATTGTCTTGGATATGCTTCAAATTGGACCAACATCCATTTTTAATTCTCTGCTTATCATTTTGCCATTATTTTTGCATTTTGCAACCAATATAAACACAAATTGGATACAGGGACTATCCAGGTCTGAAAGAGTAAACCGCTCACAAGGGTTTCTCCAATTAATCCTCCAGTTAATCCTCCTCCAGTGTTAACAAGGCACAGCAGGACATCAGTACAGGACGATCAGCCAAGCCAACACACTGTCAATCACAGCTCCCATCTTCAAAGTGCTGAACTGTGGACAGAGTGTTTGGCAGTTAATGAAGCCCCTGTGGCTGCTAGCATATGTGTGTGTGTGTGTGTGTGTGTGTGTGTGTGTGTGTGTGTGTGTGTGTGTGTGTGTGTGTGTGTGTGTGTGTGTGTGTGTGTGTGTGTGTGTGTGTGTGTGTGTATCATAATATCCTGGGATTAGAGGAGGACTCACAGGCCAGGACAGGAGAATTCACACTAATGATGGAGGAAAGACTAATGACTGGATAGAAACATGTCCAGAGGAAGAAGAGGTCCAGTAGGCAATTCTGCTTCTACTGTTCTGTAGAAAATGCTGACACAGTGTGGTGCATTCACATAATGTACTGTATACTTAAGCAAACAACATGGAACACAATACCTGATGTTCTTAAAAGAGGAAAAAGAGCAACAACATGTAAAAGACTTCAGTCTGTCCAAGTCAGATTAGTCAATTTAACAGTTAGGTTACACAGACACTGTCTACTTTAAAGTGAGACCTAAACTCTTGCTAGGATAAATATATCACATTCTTCCTCTTACAAATGAAATGTTGAATTCATGACCAATAAAATGTACAGTTGCCTAATTTAATACAATGGTTTGACCACTATCTTATGCTTAGCTTAGCTTAATTACTGTGTACCTCCACTTGTGCTGCTGTTACAATACAAATGCTAAACAGTAGGCCTGGTAGTTTAGCATTATCCTATAACTGTCACCTGTAGCCGGAGTAGTCCCTGTTGACCAAAAGTTGCATTGTCTCACTTTAAGAACATGGTATGAGAGTAAAAGAAACCAATTCAGTGGGATTGTGATGGTGATTTACATCGATTTACAAGAATGGTGTTGTACAATGTTGTCGGACTTTGTGGGAGAGTTTCCATTAATTTCATTCCCTGCAGTGGTCAAAGAACAGACAGTAGAGCCCCAAAGGACCAAAGGGAACAGTGAATGATTTATTGCTGGAGAGCAGGAAGCAAGGAAACTGCTGACCTCTTAGTGACAAACATATTGCAGCGGCAGGTGCAGTTTTATCAGGTGTGGGTGACCTACGCGACAGCACAGTTGCAGTGATCTAGAGCTGGTTTCTTTCTTTTTGCAAGTTTAAATAAGAATTACATAAATATCAATGAGTTAACTCAGCTTGAGGTGCGCAGAAAAGTAGAAATATCAAAAATATGTACTTTTTCATCAGTACTGTTACAATTGTATGATGAGCCACAGACAGTGAGTATACCCACACTGTCAAAATGGACAATGACAGGGAATAAAACATCATGGATGTAATTTAGCTCCAGTGTTCTTCCATTGTACTGTTTTTCCCCTGTATAATATACAGTGTTTATTGACGGATGTTATTGCAATTGATACTTTACAAAGCATATATTGTCCTTAAAGGTCCAATGTGTAGGAATTTCTCCCATCTAGCGTTGAGATCATATATCGCAATCAACTCTCAGGAAGCTACGATACCCCTTAGCAGGAAGCTACGATACCCATTGGCAGCATTAGCAGCACCTGTGAGTTTATCGTGTGACAGCGAAAACGCGAAATGCGGAGCAGTATGTCCTGTATGTCTCTTACCGGCTAACGTATTTCAAGATGGCGTGTGAATATGGAGTGTCTACCCCATTTCATGCAAACGCTAATGTAAAATTTCAATCCTAGGAATACTTGGAATTGATGGTGGTGGTAAATATTCATGAAAAAGGACAAGTTTGTGAACGGGCAACACAGATTTTGATAATGAACATCTAAACACGTTACACACTGGACCTTTAAGGTCACACAGAGTCATTCATTATTCCTCTGTCTGTTTGAAACAACAGTCTACTGTATCTGGACTGCATCATAACTTGGTCTCCACTCTCTTTTCCTCTAAGAAGGATTTCCCACAGACAGTGATGGCTTTAAATTCCTCTGAGATCTCCAGCAGGGTTTTCCCTTTAGTCTCAGGCAGGATGAAGAAGGTGTAAAGACTAGCCAGCAGGCACATACAGGCGAACAGCACAAAGCAGTATGAGGCATTCTGGAAAAGAGAAGAAATACAGTGTAAAGCATCAGAATGAGCTTCATGTTCTAATGTGCTGAGATGTTTTTTGTCTTTCGATACAATGTGACACATATCAAGTTTTTGGTTCTACTACACACTAAAAGATTAATTTAAGGTCCCATGGCATGAACATTTCACTTTATGAGTTTTTTTAGCATTAATATGCATTCCCCCAGCCTTCCTATGGTCTCCAAGTGGCTAGAAATGGTGATAGGTGTAAACCGAGCCCTGGGTATCCTGGTCTGCCTTTGAGAAAATGAAAGCTCAGATGGGCCGATCTGGAATCTTCTCTTTATGAGGTCATAAGGAGCAAGGTTACCTCCCCTTTCTCTGCTTTGCCCGCCCAGAGAATTTGGCCCACCCATGAGAGAGAGAGACATCATGGCTTTCAAAGAGCAAAGTGGCAGTTGGTCAAGGCCACACCCCCACTCTCCACCTTCTGTGTTGCTCATTTTCATGTTTGTTGTACTCACAATAAGGAATGGAAAGACCAGGCCCACCACAGCGTAAAACAACCAGCGCTGGGTCCCAATGAGGACAAACGCTGCCAGTCGATTGGACTGGATGAAGATCTCGCTGTAGACAGTATGTGTGGCTCCCCCTGGGTGAACCAGAGACGATACAGGTGATTCAGTTAATTATCTGTGCATGCAAACAACATTTTTATGTGAGCCAAATTGCTGTAAGACACAAACCAGGTCCTCCGCTAAAGAAGATGGTGGAGAGGATGATCAAACTAGCTGAAATGTATGGAACCCAGTAGCTGGAATCCTGCATGAAGACAATTTTGTATATGTGAATATGAATACAGTCTGCTACAGAAAAAGAGCACTTTAGAGCAATATTTAATTGCTCTCTTTGTACACAACAGCAATCAAAGCTAATAGACATAGTTCATTTCTTTTTCACAGCTCACATTTCATACATTTGTTTTGTATGGAAAAGTGTCGGTTTCAACTTAGTTTGCAGTATATTTTCACTTTTACTTAAATGGAATTTAAAAATAAAAACATTTTCCACTTACCCTTTGTAGGGTTAAGGCATGTAAATAGTTTTACCTGCAGAACTTTTAAAGGCATTTTTGAGATTTAAAAATAATAAAATAGAGGTAAACTGGAATTTAATTTGTAGTAATTATAGGGACTATTTGTTTGGTAGAAAGTAGGGCGGGCCCTGACAAGCAACACTGTTCTGCTGATCTACCTCATGTATATTTTCTTATTGTCTTACGATTAAATAATTGTTATTAATATTTGACCATTGCACTGAACTGCCTTGCACTGTATTTATTTATATTCAAATCTTAAATCTCAGACTATACTGATATTGCAATATTCCTTCCCTCTCTTCAATTGTTATGGTATATATTTTGTAAAGTTCCAAATTCTATTGTATTGTTATACTGTATACTTAACAGTATTTTTTATATATTTCTCACTGTCCTGTTTTTTTTTTTTTTTTTTTTTTTTTAGAGAGAGCAAAGATTAACCAGAGTCAAATTCCTTGTTTATTTGTGCAAACCTGGCCAATAAAGCTGATTCTGATTCTGAAGTAGTTCCAGTGAAAACACACTAAAGTCTGTGGTGTCCTGCGTCTATTATTTAGAACCAGGACATGGATGCTGGGAGATCTTTCGCTGGGAGATATACAACACACCATGCAGTGTGTATAGAAATATTTATTGCAAACAGACCTAAGTATGTATGATGAGGTAACCAAGACAGTGGTGTCTCATTTCATAGGGGTATGTTTTCACCCTAACCCCTTGTTTTGAGGGACAAGGGCTAGGGGTAAGACGAAGGGGTAGGGGTAAGGGGAAGGGGGAAGCTGAGAAATGAGATTCAGCCTTAGGGTAAGAAAACGTTGTAATTTGGGTTAAATGACCCTTTAAAGTACGTTGCATATCTTCTAACTAATACTGTTTCAGTATTCAAAGGTAACAGCTGTACCTTTAGGTTGAGCGTGATAGTGACCAACACCCAGCAAGCAGACATGAAACCATAACCCCCCCAGATCAACGGCCTCCTCCCTGTGTGCTCAATCAGCAGCCCCTGAGAGAGGGAAAGGTACAAAAATTAGAAATTAATAGAAATATGTCAATAATTGTTATCTTGGGCAAAATGCCTCTGTCTGTCAAAAGATACAACAACACAAGTGGGGGTTTGCACAAGTGTTAGTTATCCCAGCTGACCCCCCCAAATCATTGATGTGCCTTAGACCATTTGCTCTGCTGCTCCATGCTAACACTCCCCAACAGAGCTATTTTTAATTTAATTTAATTTATTTTTGATCCCCATTAGTTGTTACCGTAGTAACAACTATTCTTCCTGTGGTCCACACAAAAGATAAAACAAAACAAGACAATCAATGTTTACATTAATACTTTTATACATATTATAAATACAATAAATACAATATAATTAATATAATAATATTATTATTTATAATAATTATATATAATAATATAATAAATAATAATAAGTAATGGACACATTGCACCAGTGTACACCAGTGTCCATACTTTACAACATTAATCCACACATTCACAAAGCTCATATTATGCTCCTTTTCAGATTCATAATTGTATTTAGAGGTTATATCAGAATAGGTTTACATGGTTTCTTTTAAAAAAAAACACCATATTTTTGTCGTACTGCACATTGCTGCAGCTCCTCTTTTCACCCTGTGTGTTGAGCTCTCTGTTTTAGCTACAGAGTGAGGCATCTGACTTCTGTTCCATCTTTGTTGGGAGTCGCACATGCCCAGTACCTAGGTAAGAACTACTAGCCAGTCAGAAGCAGAGTAGGGCGGGCACTGACAAGCAAGCTAGTGTGATCCAAAAAAAACCCCGCGGTCACTACCTGATGTTAGTCGAGTGCAGTTGTGAGTTGCGCATGTTCAGATTTAAACGGTTTATGGCATAACGCCAAGGGATCCGGATCCGGCAAACGATCTTAGCTATCTATGATTGTTTGATTGCTAACGTTAGCTCAAAACGCCATTCAAGTCACAGCCTTTGTTGTGTTTGATTGCTAATTTGTAGCCAGCAGTGAACAAACTTCGTTATGTAGGTACATTTTTATTGTATTGACATTACAGAAGTCTCTCGTTAGCAGGTTCTTGTAGGCTACTTTAGCCTCTAGCGAGGATTTGCTGCAATGGTCAAGACTAATTATTTTGATTTTTTTACCATACCTCAGTGTGTTTCTGGTTTCTGGGTGTACCCGGTAGTAGTGGCAGCGGCCGTTCAAACCAGTGCTAGCAGTGGCTGAACTTAACAACCAAACAGTTTCCAAACAGTTTCACACAGATTCTCAATGACAGCTCAGGAAGTAAAGTAGAAAAAAAATGCAACATTTCTGTGCGAAATCAAGAGTGTGGAAAGAGAAGTGGAAAGAAAGAGCTCAGGTGACTGAGGTAGTTACTCACACAGAAGATGTAGGTGATCATTTCAGATATTCCAATACCAAGAGTAACATAGCGAATCTTGTCTCTCGGTACACCTGCCTCCAGGAAGATGTCAAAAGAGAAGATACTGATCTGGGAAAGAGAGAACAGTTTACTAGATTTTGCGAGGCTATAATCTTCATTGTTTGACGCTTAAATTAGCATGAAATAAGGTATTTAAGTTCCATCCTCACTGCAGTTATGCCCGACAGCTGGTTGCAGCAGTAGATGATGGACATGGTGAGAAGCTGCCATCGGACAGTCCTGTCCCTCAGCAGCTGCAGAGGACTTTTTGGTGGGGCTGCCTCAATGGCCGCCTGCTCAGCCAACATCTCGTCCATCTCCTGTTTGTAGTCACCTTGGCCCCAAAGACTCTGGAGAGCTGGGATAAGAAAGACCAGAGACGCAAACAACTGAGAAATGTGCTCCTATGCTCACATTCAAGACATATACAATACATATATTATGTGTTTGTATAGGTGTTTGTAATGCAGAATGATATCAAATATGAATGTCTTTGAGAAGAGAACAGTCTGCCAAAGGCTCTATGATCTAAAATGTGTTGGTAAACCACAACCTACAGTACATTGTCACGTGTGCCACAATTTAACATTTTGAAAACTTGATATCAATTTCATTGTCCCTCAGATGTCTTTCAAAAACAACCAAGCTCTTACTTAAGTACAGTAAATGGGTTTTTGTGGCCAATTAGATCATCTTCAGATAATTCTTAGGGAATTGCAGTTGTTTTATTGTGTGTTTAATACTCAAACTGTCAAAGGTTGTTACAGTCGGGTACTGCATGAATATGGGGAAATATACCAACCTTTTTTGCAAGCCTTATCATCACCTTTCTCTATGAATAAGTATCTGGGAGCCTCAGGGAGAAAAGGCAACACTATAATCTGAACCACTGAAAAAAATGCAGGGACACAGAGTACGATGTTCCACAGCTCTTCACGACCAAGTATCTCACTGAAAGAACAAAAGGAAGTGTCGTGTTCCAGCTTAGTTTAAATGGGTTTTTTTGTAGACAATTGCATCTGTATTTACACTCCCTAATATTGTGTTGAAGCTATTTTTGCACAATGGTCAAAGCGTGAAAAAGCTTCTCTAACTTCTCTGTCTCTCTTTCTCTAAATCTCTTCTTTCTTTCTTTTTTTCTTTCTTTCTTTCTTTCTTTCTTTTCTTTTTTTTTTATTAAAAATAAATAGGAGACTATGGCTTTTGCATGGATTCTCCTTATTAGGTGTCACTAATATTTTGTACATTCAGTGTCCATTGATGTCTCTTATCCTCTAAAACAATCGAAACTACTGTTGCCCTACCATACGTATTGACAGTAAGTGCATACCTCAGTCCAAAAATCTGTCCAAACAGTTTACCAAGTGACACAAAGGTTGCTGAGGTCAGAGTCACAGTCCCTCTTATCTTTCTGGGTGAAATCTCTCCCAGGTACATTAAATGGATGCTGCCTCCCAAACCTGCAGGTCACGAGAGGATGTTAATCAGGCAGGTACAAACATGACGTGTTGTGTAGAATATGTCCTGGTGGCTTACCTGACGTGTAGCCATACAGCATCCTTGCCACGATAATCATTTCATATGATTTGGCACCTTTACTTGTCAGCATGATCGCTGCTGCAACAATGGCAATAAAGCTGTTGCAGATCATCACCTTTTTTCTGATAAAGGAACACATCACTTAAAGTAGTTTTAGGCTACAGGACTGAATGCTGCATTAGGTCTCTCTTACTCACCTTCCCAGCATGCCGGAGACCAATTTGACACTGACAGCACCAAAGAGTCCCCCGGCAGCATACATGGAAACAATAAGGGACCAAATCATTGTGATCGTCTGAGGAGATGGGGTCTCTTCATATCTGTCGTACCAGCTGCTGTTGATGAAGCGCCGGATGTACTGCAGTGAAAGTTAGGAACGAAAAAGGACATTTCGGTCAGGACCACTTTGTCAATAAATAGATTTTATTCACCTGCAATTTGTATTTGGCGGGTATGGCTCTGTTTTGGGGCCTCCCCACTCTTCCATGTGCATACATGGAGAGCCTTAAGCAGGGAGAGCAGCAATGGCAGGGTCCCCTTAGGGTACAGAACAGAGCTGCATCGATCAGACATGACATTGATTAAGTCACACAACATGAATATAAATTTAAAAGGAGGAGCTGGGGTGGAGGTGGGTTGCAAGCACTAGCAGAGATGCAGCGACGTAGGCTGTTTAAATAGAGCACTCTATTTAAAGGAGGGAATCAGCTCAGCCATCAGCTGGTGTGCTGGCTTAGACTGTCAGCTATGAGCCGAGATAATAGCCAAGCTTGAAAAGAAAAAAAAATGCTCCTTTCACTTTTCACATTTAAACACATACTCTCAAAGCATCCGCCAGTAACTGGAGGTGAAAATTTGGTGTGGGGGTTTGAAGAGAGACAGAGAGAGAGAGTGAATAAAGCAACAAACAACAGCATGAAAAGAAATGCTGCAAGCAATGTATCTCACCGGTGAGGGAGAGCTCAATCCAGTACTGTGGTAGCCAATTTGAAAGGTTCCTCCAATTCCCAAAATAATAATGAGGAACAGAGCATTACCACGGGTCTACAAAGCAGAGGGAATCAGTAGTGATTAGACACAGATAGGTTTAACAGAAGTCATTTTAACCTCTTTGATTTGTATACTGAAACTGTATGGTCTTCTTTTCGTGTGACTTCAGATACTAGACTCTTTTCAAGTTGTGCAAAAGGCAGTGGTGGATGAAGTATTCTTGTACATACTTTACTTAAGTAAAAGTACCAATACCACACTGTGAAAATACTCCACTACAAGTACAAATCCTGTATTCAAGCTATTATATGTGATGTTTTTGGATTATTATTATTATTGCTATTGGCATTTTACTGCTGTGGATTTTTAAATGAATAACAACTGTTGAGCAGTTTAATCTGCAGCAATGTATCATATTCTATAAGATCGTCATATGTTTGCAGGGCTGTCCTGATAGAACCATGTATCTCATGAGCTCGGAAAAACAGCCCTGTTTTCAGCTTTGTGACGATGCATTTTCCAGCTGATTCAAGAGGATTTTTAAATACAATTACACCTACATACAATTAATCCGTTGGTTTATCAGATACATTAAAAACTTTTTGGGGGGTTTCTTTTCACTGGACAGAAAGGGTATGAAAAATTGTAATCTGAGAAGTAACTGCTAACTAAAGCCGCCAGACAAATGTAGTGGAGTAATTTGTCTCTGAGATGTAGTGGAATGGAAGTATAGACCATTTCTTTCTTTGCAAATTAAAAACATAAGGTATTATAAAATATTTCCCACTCCCTCCCACCATATTTCACCCCAAACAGAAGTCTAAACAGCCCTTTTTTCCCACACTTGTTGAAACTTAAACTGTCACTCTTTAAGGGGTAACTGTTCCCAGATAAAAATTATCTTACCCCATTTCTATATTTTTGTATTGAATGACGAGTTTAAAGAATAATTCAGAAAACTGACAAAGTCAGCTAAAACTGTAAAACACAACCTGCTTTCTTCCATTTCCCCCGTTAATATAACGTTTATGAAAGAGTTTAACACACATATTTTCTCACTGCTTAAACTGTCCTGAGAACATTTGTTTATATAAAATGATACACAAATTCAGTAGAATTCAGTAAAAGCCTACCAGCTGTTGTAGCAAAGTTTCCATTCTGTCTTCACTGGCAGGGACCTTGGAGTGCATACAGTATGTCCAGACTACATGGACTTTGTTAAGTATTTCAGGCTGGTTATCATTAACTTTTCAGACTTTCTGACTAGAAATAAGGTAACCAGCAATCCACCACGCAACCCTGACAGTGACTTCCTCTGTGTGAGTCACTCATCTGCCCTGTGGAGTGGACATATGTTACTGTGCAGGACAATTTATCGGATTTGCCTTTACCTTGGTTACAGACTACTACTGTCTTGTATATTGAGTTAATGCAGAGGTGCAAACCATGTAAACACAGTCTGTCAAAGACTGAAATCAATCTTAATAGTGTTAATTCATAATCATATGACGCAACTGAAGGATTTCATAGATTTCATCATCAGAATTTGTAGGTTTGTATGATGTACAATGACAAAGGATCATACAAGTGCTTTAACATATTTCAGACCCTTTATGGCAAACTGTACAACTGGATCTGGATCTGGGCACATCGAAGAACATCTGATTGGAAGACCTCAGTGCTTTGACAGATGTGTGGACATGTAAAACCTCCGATAAATAAGAGACAGCAACCCATTTAAAATCTTAAATACAAGCAATACAATTTTAAAATCAATCCTGAAACAGACAGGAAGCCAGTGGAGTGTGGCCAGAACTGTTGTAATGTGGTCACGCTTTTTGGTCCTGGTTAAAAGTCGAGCTGCTGCGTTCTGGATTAACTGTAACCGACGAAGGGATGACTGATCCAATCCACCATATAAAGAGTTACAGTAGTCTAATTGAGACGTAATAAATGCATGTTTGACTCTTTTGAAGTCTTTGCGTACCGGGTAGAGGGCTTGACCTACTGGTTTCAACAAAAGAACTAATCTTTTTGTCAAATTTGAAAGTACTGTCAAAAATCACACTTGGTAAAAGGATGAATATGGGAACCTAAAGTACCAAGAGCATCACAGGCACTAAAATGTTCAGCACGACCAAACACAACAATTTCAGTCTTATTGTCACTGAGACAGAGAAAATTCTGATCCAACCATATTTTGAGATCTCTTAAGCAGTTAAGCAAAGGCTGAAGTGTGTCCTTATCATTGTTTTTTACAGGCAAATACATTTGTACATCATCTGCAAAACAATGGAATGAAATGTTATGTTTTTTTAAAATGGACCCGAGGGGAACCTTTGTACAGAGAAAAGATGGGTCCCAAAATGGAACCTTGGGGTACCCCATAAGAAAGAGGGGCAGCAGATGAAGAGCAATTACCAAGGTGGACAGCAAAACTCCTATCCGTCAAGTAAGATTCAAACCATTTGAGGGCTATGCCCGTAATACTTTGTTTGAGTCGGGATAAAAGGATAGAGTGGTTGACCGTGTCAAAGGCAGAAGTCAAATCTAAAAGCACTAAAACAGTAGAGTTTCCTGAGTCAACCGCTAAGAGGAGGTTGTTAAAAACTCTTAGAAGGGCAGTTTCAGTACTGTGGCGGGGCTTACAAACCTACAAATTCTGATGATGAAATCTATTAAATCTTTCAGTTGCGTCATATGATTATGAATTAACACTATTAAGATTGATTTCAGTCTTTGACAGACTGTTTACATGGTTTGCACCCCTGCATTAACTCAATATACAAGACAGTAGTAATCTGTAACCAAGGTAAAGGCAAAATTATTACTGGTATGAAAACTTCAAAAGCCCTTGATGCATTTGGCCTTAATACACACTTTTTGAAAGAGTACAAGGATCCTCTTGTACGTCCAATTACCCATCTTCTTAATATGTCATTTAACCATTCTATAGTCCCTGCAGATTGGAAAGTGGCTGCAGTGACACCAATATTTAAATCAGGTGCTAAAACTGAAATGTCCAATTATAGACCTATCAGCATACTTCCCGTTATATCAAAAATAGCGGAGAAGTGGGTAGTCAGACTGTTGACGGCCCATCTGGAAAATGTCCAACCTTCATTACATCCATTACAATTTGGTTTTCGGACCCATCACTCCACAGATAGTGCCCTGTGTGTGTTAACAGAAAACATAAAAGGTTTGCTTGACAAGAGTTCCTGTGTCGGGGCTGTCTTCTTAGATTTGAAGAAAGCCTTTGACTCTGCAAACCATCAGATTTTATTATCCAGGTTGACTCAGTTTAACATCTCCGATCAAGCACTTGTATGGTTTAAATCCTATCTGTCTCACAGGAAACAGTACGTGGTAGTACATGGTGTCAAATCTCCCTGTTTAGATCCTGGAGTTGGTGTCCCGCAGGGATCTATCCTTGGGCCAATTCTGTTCTCACTTTTTATCAATAACTTACCAAATTCATGTCCAAACGTCTTCTCGCAGATGTATGCGGATGACGCAGTGATTTACACTCAAGCAAAAAACATCCAACAAGCAGCTGCTGATCTCACAGATGCCCTATTCTATGTGCAGGACTGGCTCAAGGATTCATGCCTCACGTTGAACACCAGAAAAACTGTGTGCATCCATCCATCCATCCATCTTCGTCCACTTATCCGGTGTCGGGTCGCGGGGGGAGCAGCTCCAGCAGGGGACCCCAAACTTCCCTTTCCCGAGCAACATTAACCAGCTCCGACTGGGGATCGGCGTTCCCAGGCCAGGTTGGAGATATAATCCCTCCACCTAGTCCTGGGTCTTCCCCGAGGCCTCCTCCCAGCTGGACGTGCCTGGAACACCTCCCTAGGGAGGCGCCCAGGGGGCATCCTTACCAGATGCCCGAACCACCTCAACTGGCTCCTTTCGACGCAAAGGAGCAGCGGCTCTACTCCGAGCTCCTCACGGATGACTGAGCTTCTCACCCTATCTCTAAGGGAGACGCCAGCCACCCTCCTGAGGAAACCCATTTCAGCCGCTTGTACCCTGGATCTCGTTCTTTCGGTCATGACCCAGCCTTCATGACCATAGGTGAGGGTAGGAACGAAAACTGACCGGTAGATCGAGAGCTTTGCCTTCTGGCTAAGCTCTCTTTTCGTCACAACGGTGCGATAGATTGAATGCAATACCGCACCCGCTGCGCCCGATTCTCCGACCAATCTCCCGCTCCATTGTCCCTCACTCGCGAACAAAACCCCAAGGTACTTGAACTCCTTCACTTGGGGTAAGGACTCATTCCCTACCTGGAGAAGGCATTCCATCGGTTTCCTGCTGAGAACCATGGCCTCAGATTTGGAGGTGCTGATCCTCATCCCAACCGCTTCACACTCGGTTGCGAACCGATCCAGTGAGTGCTGAAGGTCGCAGGCCGATGATGCCATCAGGACCACATCATCTGCAAAGAGCAGCGATGAGATCCCCAGCCCACCAAACTGTGCAACCCCTCCCCACCCCGACTACGCCTCGATATCCTGTCCATAAATATTACAAACAGGATTGGTGACAAAGCGCAGCCCTGGCGGAGGCCAACCCTCACCTGAAACGAGTCCAACTTACTACCGAGAACCCGGACACAGCTCTCACTTTGGTCATACAGAGATTGGATGGCCCTGAGTAGAGACCCCCTCACCCCATACTCCCGCAGCACCTCCCACAGTATCTCCCGGTGGACCCGGTCATACGCCTTCTCCAAATCCACAAAACACATGTAGACCCGGTTGGGCATACTCCCAGGCTCCCTCCAGGATCCTTGCGAGAGTGAAGAGCTGGTCCGTTGTTCCACGACCAGGACGGAATCCGCATTGTTCCTCCTCAACCCAAGGTTCGACTATCGGCCGAACCCTCCTTTCCAGCACCTTGGAGTAGACTTTACCAGGGAGGCTGAGAAGTGTGATACCCCTATAATTGGCACACACCCTCTGGTCCCCCTTTTTAAAAGGGAACCACCACCCCAGTCTGCCACTCCTTTGGCACCGTCCCAGACTTCCACGCAATGTTGAAGAGGCGTGTCAACCAGGACAGCCCCTCCACACCCAGAGCCTTGAGCATTTCTGGACGGATCTCATCAATCCCCGGGGCTTTGCCACTGTGTAGTTGTTTGACTACATCAGTGACTTCCACCTGGGAAATCAACGACAATCCCCCATTATCCTCCAGCTCTGCCTCTAACATAGAGGGCGTATTAGTCGGATTCAGGAGTTCCTCAAAGTGCTCCTTCCACCGCCCTATTACCTCCTCAGTTGAGGTCAACAGTGTCCCATCCTTACTGTACACAGCTTGGATGGTTCCCCTTCCCCCTCCTGAGGTGGCGAACAGTTTTCCAGAAGCACTTTGGTGCCGACCGAAAGTCCTTCTCCATGTCTTCTCCAAACTTCTCCCACACCCGCTGCTTTGCCTCTTTCACGGCAGAGGCTGCAGCCCTTCGGAACCCGCCGGTACCCTGCAACTGCCTCCGAGTCCTCCGGGATAACATATCCCGGAAAGACTCCTTCTTCAGTCGGACGGCTTCCCTGACCACGGTGTCCACCACGGTGTTCGTGGGTTACCGCCCCTTGAGGCACCTAAGACCCTAAGACCACAGCTCCTCACCGCAGCTTCAGCAATGGAAACTTTGAACATTGTCCACTCGGGTTCAATGCCCCAGCCTCCACAGGGATGCACGAAAAGCTCCGCCCGGAGGTGTGAGTTGAAAGTCTGTTGGACAGGGGCCTCCTCCAGACGTTCCCAATTTACCCACTACACGTTTGGGCTTACCAGGTCTGTCCAGAGTCTTCCCCACCCCTGACCCAACTCACCACCAGATGGTGATCGGTTGACAGCTCTGCCCCTCTCTTCACCCGAGTGTCCAAAACATACGGCCTCAGATCAGATGACACGATTATGAAATCGATCATTGACCTTCGGCCTAGGGTGCTCTGGTACCAAGTACACTTATGAGCATCCCTATGTTCGAACATGGTGTTCGTTATAGACAATCCATGACTAGCACAGAAGTCCAACAACAAACAACCACTCTGGTTTAGATCAGGGGAGGCCGTTCCTCCCAATCACGCCTCTCCAGGTGTCTCCATCATTGCCCACGTGTGCGTTGAAGTCCCCCAGCAGAACAATGGAGTCCCCCACTGGAGCCCCATGCAGGACTCCAGTCAAGGTCTCAAGAAGGCCGAGTACTCCGAACTCCTGTTTGGTGCATATGCACAAACAACAGTCAGAGTTTTCCCCCACAACCCGCAGGCGTGGGGAGGCGACCCTCTCGTCCACGGGGTAAACTCCAACACAGCGGCGCTCAGCCGGGGCTTGTGAGTATCCCCACACCCGCCCGGCGCCTCACACCCTGGGCAACTCCGGAGAAGAAAAGAGTCCCACCCCTATCCAGGAGTATGGTTCCAGAACCAAGACTGTGCGTAGAGGTAAGCCCCACCAGATCTAACGGTAGCACTCCACCTCCCGCACCAGTTCCGGCTCCTTCCCCCACAGAGGTGACGTTCCACGTCCCCAGAGCCAGCGTCTGCCGCCCGGGTCTGGTCCGCCGAGGCCCCTGACCTTCACTGCCACCCATGTGGCATCGCACCCGACCCGACGGTTCCTCCCACAGGTGGTGGGCCCATGGGCTGGAGAGATGGGAGCCACGTAGCTTGTTCGGGCTGTGCCCGGCCGGGCTCCGTGGCAAACCCGCCACCAGGCGCTCGCCCGACGAGCCCGCCGTCTGGGCCTGGCTCAGGCGGGGCCCCGGGCTTCCTCCGGGCAGGGTCACTCCATCTCTGCCTAGCTTTTTCATTGGGGTTTTTGAACCATTCTTTGTCTGGCCCCTCACCTGAGACCACTTTGCCTTGGGAGACCCTACCAGGAGCACAAAGCTCCAGACAACACAGCCCTCAGGTTCACAGAGACACACAAACCTCTCCACCACGATAAGGTGATGGTTCACGGAGAACTGTGTGCATGTATTTCTCAAAACGCCAGGTCGAAGTAACCAGATCCAATGTCTTTATGAATGGAGTGGAACTTGACGTGGTCTCAGAATTTAAATACCTTGGGGTAGTCCTTGATCCAACACTTTGTTTCAAAAGTCATGTAAAAAAAGTAGCACAGGTAGTCAAATTTAATCTTCAAAATTTCCGACATATTCGAAATAATTTAACCATGGATTTTGCTAAAACATATTTTTATTCAATGATTATTTCTCATTTTGACTATTGCTTGACTACCTGGTCTCTTGCTTGCCCCACAACACTTGCAACCATGGAAAGTCTCTATAAAAAGGCATTAAAAACACTTGATAAAAAACCGCTATCCTTCCACTATTGTCATGTTATAAAAAAACATAGACTGTTGGATTTTCGAAACATGATCAATTTGAAAATGGCCTGTTTGATATCCAAGGTTCTACACTCCCTCGCTCCTGCACCATTGAAGGATTTTATTAAATCTAAAGAAACTTCGCAGAGGACCACTCAAGCCTCTACTAGAAGAGACCTCATAATACCCCACAGGCATACCACCTTTGGTCAGACTGTTCTGTCTGTCCGAGGTGGGAACCTGTGGAATAGTCTTCCTCTAACATTGAGAGAATGCCCAACATATAGCTCATTTAAAGCTCAGTTGAAAAAATGGCTATGGGAAAACCAAAGCTGTACACATTAATGGGTATGTTGTTTCCTTTTCTGAATTTCTTCACTTTGTAATGTGTATATGGGTTTTTGAAGTTGAATGAATTTTTAAGTCTTATGTGAATATTGTATATAGGGCTTTTGTTAATTTATTGATAAACGATGTACTTACTGTAGTAAATTGTAATGTAACATTTTTTATTTATTATGCAATGTTTTACACAATGTACTTACTGTAGTAAATTGTAATGTAAATTTTATTGTGCAATGTTTTGTGACCTGTATGATCTTAGCCCGTGGGACTACGGATGGAAATTAGCCCTTGGCTACAATCCGGCATGTTTACATGCATGTATTCCATGTTTGTTTATTAACATGCACTGTCCCAATCAAATAAAAAAATATAAAAAAAATATAAATCAGATAAATTGTCCTGCACAGTAACATAATAGCTTAATTCCAAAGGCCAAGGGAACTTTATCAGGATGCATAGTATCCTGGATCCATGAAATAACTGGCCTTTAAAAATAAAAATCTGCCTACCTCTATGAGAATTTAACACAGGGGTGTACTCACTTTTGTTGCCAGCGGTTTAGACATTAATGGCTGTGTGTTGAGTTATTTTGAGGGGACAGCACATTTACACTGTTATACAAGCTGTACACTTAATACTTTACATTGTAGCAAAGTGTAATTTCTTCAGTGAAGTCCCATTAAAAGATATAATGAAATATTTACTAAAATATGAGGGCTGTACAGTCAGATGCTGTATATAGGGAAATTATAAGGTAAACATATTACACAGGTATACACAATTTTTAAGTGTAATTTTAAAAACTATGACTGTGTCCCAATTTCATACTAGAGATGTTGCAAAACAGTAAGATAACTCCAGAAAGATCAAAGGAAAATATATATATTCTTTAATAAGTAACAATAGGCCTGAGTAAATCTTTGGGAAGTTTATTGGCAGTGGCATTTCAAAGTTACACTTTGACTGACATCCTTCAGAGCATGTATTCCATCATGTCCTGTTAGTGTAATATGTTAAGTAGGCTATACATACAATACATACTGTACATACATACATACATACATACATACAACCATACAAACATACAAACATACATACATACATGCATACAACCATACAAACATACATACATACATACGTACATACATACATACATACATACATACATGCATACATACATACATACATATACATACATACATACATACATACATATATACATACATACATGCATACAACCATACAAACATACATACATACATACGTACATACATACATACATGCATACATACATACATACTGTACATACATACATACATACTGTACATACATACATACATACATGCATACATATATACATACATACATGCATACAACCATACAAACATACAAACATACATACATACATGCATACAACCATACAAACATACATACATACATACATACGTACATACATACATACATACATACATATACATACATCTATCCATCTCTTCGTCCGCTTATCCGGTGTCGGGTCGCGGGGGGAGCAGCTCCAGCAGGGGACCCCAAACTTCCCTTTCCCGAGCAACATTAACCAGCACCGACTGGGGATCGAGGCGTTCCCAGGCCAGGTTGGAGATATAATCCCTCCACCTAGTCCTGGGTCTTCCCGAGGCCTCCTCCCAGCTGGGCGTGCCTGGAACACCTCCCTAGGGGGCGCCCAGGGGCATCCTTACCAGATGCCCGAACCACCTCAACTGGCTCCTTTCGGACGCAAGGAGCAGCGGCTCTCTCCGAGCTCCTCACGGATGACTGAGCTTCTCACCCTATCTCTAAGGGAGACGCCAGCCACCCTCCTGAGGAAACCCATTTCAGCTGCTTGTACCCTGGATCTCGTTCTTTCGGTCATGACCCAGCCTTCATGACCATAGGTGAGGGTAGGAACGAAAACTGACCCGGTAGATCGAGAGCTTTGCCTTCTGGCTAAGCTCTCTTTTCGTCACAACGGTGCGATAGATTGAATGCAATACCGCACCCGCTGCGCCCGATTCTCCGACCAATCTCCCGCTCCATTGTCCCCTCACTCGCGAACACAACCCCAAGGTACTTGAACTCCTTCACTTGGGGTAAGGACTCATTCCCTACCTGGAGAAGGCATTCCATCGGTTTCCTGCTGAGAACCATGGCCTCAGATTTAGAGGTGCTGATCCTCATCCCAACCGCTTCACACTCGGTTGCGAACCGATCCAGTGAGTGCTGAAGGTCGCAGGCCGATGATGCCATCAGGACCACATCATCTGCAAAGAGCAGCGATGAGATCCCCAGCCCACCAAACTGCAACCCCTCCCCACCCCGACTACGCCTCGATATCCTGTCCATAAATACTACAAACAGGATTGGTGACAAAGCGCAGCCCTGGCGGAGGCCAACCCTCACCTGAAAAGAGTCCGACTTACTACCGAGAACCCGGACACAGCTCTCGCTTTGGTTGTACAGAGATTGGATGGCCCTGAGAAGAGACCCCCTCACCCCATACTCCCCAGCACCTCCCACAGTATCTCCGGGGGACCCGGTCATACGCCTTCTCCAAATCCACAAAACACATGTAGACCCGGTTGGGCATACTCCCAGGCTCCCTCCAGGATCCTTGCGAGTGAAGAGCTGGTCCGTTGTTCCACGACCAGGACGGAATCCGCATTGTTCCTCCTCAACCCGAGGTTCGACTATTGGCGAACCCTCCTTTCCAGCACCTTGGAGTAGACTTTACCAGGGAGGCTGAGAAGTGTGATACCCCTATAATTGGCACACACCCTCTGGTCCCCCTTTAAAAAAAGGGGAACCACCACCCCAGTCTGCCACTCCTTTGGCACCGTCCCAGACTTCCACGCAATGTTGAAAAGGCGTGTCAACCAGGACAGCCCCTCCACACCCAGAGCCTTGAGCATTTCTGGACAGATCTCATCAATCCCTGGGGCTTTGCCACTGTGGAGTTGTTTGACTACATCAGTGACTTCCGCCTGGGAAATCGGCGACAATCCCCATTATCCTCCAGCTCTGCCTCTAACATAGAGGGCGTATTAGTCGGATTCAGGAGTTCCTCAAAGTGCTCCTTCCACCGCCCTATTACCTCCTCAGTTGAGGTCAACAGTGTCCCATCCTTACTGTACACAGCTTGGATGGTTCCCCGCCCCCCTCCTGAGGTGGCGAACAGTTTTCCAGAAGCACTTTGGTGCCGACCGAAAGTCCTTCTCCATGTCTTCTCCAAACTTCTCCCACACCCGCTGCTTTGCCTCTTTCACGGCAGAGGCTGCAGCCCTTCGGGCCCCGCCGGTACCCTGCAACTGCCTCCGAGTCCTCCGGGATAACATATCCCGGAAAGACTCCTTCTTCAGTCGGACGGCTTCCCTGACCACCGTTGTCCACCACGGTGTTCGTGGGTTACCGCCCCTTGAGGCACCTAAGACCCTAAGACCACAGCTCCTCGCTGCAGCTTCAGCAATGGAAACTTTGAACATTGTCCACTCGGGTTCAATGCCCCCATCCTCCACAGGGATGCACCTAAAAGCTCCGCCCGGAGGTGTGAGTTGAAAGTCTGTTGGACAGGGGCCTCCTCCAGGCGTTCCCAATTTACCCGCACTACACGTTTGGGCTTACCAGGTCTGTCCAGAGTCTTCCCCACCCCTGACCCAACTCACCACCAGATGGTGATCGGTTGACAGCTCTGCCCCTCTCTTCACCCGAGTGTCCAAAACATACGGCCTCAGATCAGATGAAACGATTATGAAATCGATCATTGACCTTCGGCCTAGGGTGCTCTGGTACCAGGTACACTTATGAGCATCCCTATGTTCGAACATGGTGTTCGTTATAGACAATCCATGACTAGCACAGAAGTCCAACAACAAACAACCACTCTGGTTTAGATCAGGGAGGCCGTTCCTCCCAATCACGCCTCTCCAGGTGTCTCCATCATTGCCCACGTGTGCGTTGAAGTCCCCCAGCAGAACAATGGAGTCCCCCACTGGAGCCCCATGCAGGACTCCAGTCAAGGTCTCCAAGAAGGCCGAATACTCCGAACTCCTGTTTGGTGCATATGCACAAACAACAGTCAGAGTTTTCCCCCCCACAACCCGCAGGCGTAGGGAGGCGACCCTCTCGTCCACATATACATACATACATACATTATTACATACATACATATACATACATACATACATACATATACATACATTATTACATATATATACATACATACATACAGTACATACATACATTATTACATACATACATTATATAACGCTACATTACGTTACATAACGTTACATACTGTTACATACAATTAGTGTGCGGTATTAAATCTGGATACGGGTGTCGTTCCCGCTCATGTCCGGCAGAGGGCAGTGAACAATAACTTGGTGGTTAAATGTCCGGCTGTTCTCCGCTCTTGGCTCCTCTCGCTGACTGACGCTCCGGCGGAAACAACACAGTCCAGTGTTTTCCGTAGTCATCGTTGACTAACGCTAGCTGGTAACGGCGAGTAACAGTTAGTGAACTCTGTCTGCACAAAGAAAGCCTTCAGTTTGTGATTTTGTTTCTATTTTTTTGAACTAAAAATGCCGTTAGAAAACCTGGAGGAAGAGGGTCTGCCCAAAAACCCTGATCTGAGGATAGCACAGCTCAAGTTCCTGCTCACAATGGACGGTCACCGACAGGATGCTAAAGTGAAGACTGAGCTCATGGACGCGATCAAAGCTAACAGTGAGTTAGCATATCACTGTACTGTAGCCTGGTCATTATAAACAGGGTGCTGACATTAATGTAGACACATACGTTTAGTGTTGGGTGCAAAACTGTCTCGTAATTGTTGATATATAAAAAAAAATGTATTCCAATTAAACAACGATCATCCCAACGAAATTAGCACGCTAGCTAACGCTATTAGCAAACGTCAGCTAACGTTAGCCAACAAGCAAGCTGACGAATGGTTTTGTTAAACTCTGCCTAACATTGCAGTACTTTAGTTTAATGTATCACATTTTTCAAGTTCTTCATTATTTATCATTAATAACAATAATAATAACTTAATTTAAGATAGCTAGCACCTTTTACAGAACAAATTCACAAAGTGCTCCATAAGAGTTAAAATTGTTGTTGAATAAAAAGAGTAAAAAGAACCAATAAAAAAATGCTAAAATTGAAATAAAACGACTAAATAAACAACTATGTATATTACCTTTCATTGGAATTTAACAGAGCCCGAAATAAAACAGGCTGCTTAACGTTACTATTTTAATTAAATCTGTTTTAGAAAAGTCACTTAAAAACCTCCGTGGTTAGTTTATATGAGAAGCAGGCTGTCCTAGTCCACAGGGTAAATGATCTCTCTGCTTCAGATATGGCACCGTATTATGAGGGTCTGTGTAAGGACCTGAAGTGGCAGCTGGACGGTGACCTGCTGAGTAAGATGAAGAAGGCCAACGAGGAGGAGCTGAAGCGCCTGGATGATGTGCTGGAGGATGCAGAGAAGAGCCTGGGAGAGAGCGAGATACGAGACGCCATGATGGCCAAAGCTGAATACCTCATCAGAATTGGAGACAAGGTAACTCCTTAAAAAGGTTTACCTTTAACCTCATCAGTCAGCACATGGAATGTGTTTGTGCATGAGTATGCTTTTTTTTGTCACGTCCTCTTATATTATATTAGTACTTGTGTTTTTTGACATTTGATTGTGATTTTGATATTTGATTTCATTCCCTGCACTGTTTTTTGTACATGTACTGCTGCTGTGACATGCGATTTTTCCCTCTGGGTTTAAATATATATACATATTGATAGGAGTAATACACACAGCGCTCATTCTATATGGTGTCATTTCTTTATATCTGTTGTATCGGAAATCCTCAGCACCGTACCACCGTAAAAGTTCTTACTTCGGTAATGGGGATCCTAAATAAATAAATACTAAGAATAATAATGGTCATTTGCTGTGCATGTGTGTGTGCATGCTAGGCCCGTAACCAAGAAGTCATGAAGTCCGACTAAAGTATATTATTTATCTGCTGTTAACCTTTTTTTTTTTTTTCTTTCAAAATGATTTAGGTTCCTTTCATTTTCTTCTCATCAGTAAGAGTTTCACTGTCATTACAGTTTGTAGTAGATTACAACCTTTTCCATTGTGACTATTGCAGACAGGTACATTGTAGTGATAATGCTGAAAAGATGCATCATTCAGCACAGGACAGAATTCGCAACACTAAACATTACTGGTACACAATGGAGGTTGAATTCATACTTTGCACACTTGTTTAATGTTGGTATTTGTGCCAGTTAATATCACAATCATTCTATGTATATGTATATTTTTCAAGAGACATATCACTCACTGATGTTTTTTTTTCTTCTATACAACCCTGCTTCGTATCGGAGCCAAAATCCTAAGTACTACCAAAGCACTCTCCAGCATGTTTGCCTGTCGTTGACTTTTGGTCAGTTTCTCATTACCTATGCAAGTTGTGTGACCAGACATTACTAGAGCAAAGCGGTTGGCAGTTTCCCTCTGAAATAGTATAGCCGTAACTACAGGTATTCTGAATCATTTTATTTAACCCTTTTTTATTGTTTTATTCAATTTTATAGCATTTAAAACAATGTTTGAATGGTTTCAAAACAGTATATCCTGACTAAAATTTGACATCCACTCAACATCTCACCTCTGATCTTGACTATTAGTCAAAAATAATTCATAATTTCTGCTTTTTTTTAACAAAGAAATTAGGTACAATGTCACATAAATTAGGTTTATTGACCATGAATATACAAAGCTTTGAAAAAAAAGTGACAAAACGTTCAAAATTCATTTTCAATTTTGACCCCTAAGGACAAAAAGTTAATGGTCGACGGGAAGGCATTTCCACAGGACAGATGAAGACATGAAAGGGGAGAGAGAGGGGAATGACATGCTGCAAAGGGCCACAGGTTGGAGTCAAACCCGCGGCGTCGAGGAGTAAACCTCTATATATGGGCGCCTGCTCTACCAACTGAGCTAAGCTGGCCACACAGTTAGTTGTTTTATGTACACACATTTGAATAGTCGCAGATTCATTGGCAATGTCTGCCTTTTGTCTTGTCTCCACAGGAGGGCGCCCTAACAGCCTTCAGGAAGACCTACGACAAGACAGTGGCTCTTGGTCACAGACTAGATATCGTCTTCTACCTGCTGAGGATCGGCCTCTTCTACATGGATAGCGACCTCATCACACGCAACTCCGAGAAGGCCAAGAGGTAACTGCTCCGATATCTTTTGTTCTCGAACATCTCCAACAGCCGTCTCTGTAGTAATCTGTCCCGTACTCATCTCTCGATGCGATGCGCCTCTCGTCTCCGCAGCCTCATCGAGGAGGGGGGAGACTGGGACAGGAGGAATCGTCTGAAGGTCTACCAGGGCCTGTACTGTGTGGCCATCAGGGACTTCAAGCAAGCTGCCGAGCTCTTCCTCGACACAGTCTCCACCTTTACCTCTTACGAGCTCATGGACTACAAGACCTTCGTCACCTACACGGTCTACGTGTGCATGATTGCTCTCAAAAGGCCTGACCTGCGTGAAAAGGTAGGACGCTGTGAGTGTGTACTCACAAAGGGACTGTCGAGGAAGTTATTGTGCATCTTTTGTATTTGTGAATTTTCTTAGTGCAAGTAGGGCTGGGCGATATGGAGAAAATCAAATATCACAATATTTTTGACCAAATACCTCAATATCAATACCGCAACGATATTGTAGTGTTGACTATTGGTGCTTTCACAAAATATTTACACAATGAGATTTTTGATTAAATAATCATAAGTAATGTGGATATAATGTCTAAGTGGGAAAAGGCAAATAATAGAACAGCTACAACAGTCTGGTAAGTTCAGAAAATGACATAACTTTACTGTAATGCAGCCTTTAAAACCAGGAAAAGACAAGTTATGCCATATAACGATATTCAAAATCTAAGACAATATCAAGTCTCATATCACGATATCGATATATTACCCAGCTCTAAGTGCAAGTAGTGAAAAAGGTGGTGAATTTGACTAATAGAAATACCTTCCATCAGGTTATAGTGCTAGCACTACGCATTCTCCAACACGTGTACATTGACAGTGTGATTGTAATGAAATGTGTTCCTCTTTAGGTAATAAAGGGAGCTGAGATCTTGGAGGTGCTGCACAGTCTCCCTCCAATTCGCCAGTATCTTTTCTCCCTCTACGAGTGCCGTTACTCGGTCTTCTTCCAGTCGCTGGGTGAGGAAGCCTTTTCTTTTATTGGCCTAGAAAACAAACCCTCTGTCTGGTCACTTGTAACGTGTCATTTTACCGTTGATCACTACCAACTCGTAAAAGCTCTTTCCAGGTTGTTGTTAAATATACTCCAATATTTTTCATTTATTTAATAAGTCAGTTTTTTTTTTGTCACTGGCATTGTGTGTGTACGCCATGTTGTTGTATTTCTCCTGCTCCACCACCTCGTGAAACTTGTGCTCTTTGCGCCACAGCCACGGTGGAGCAGGAGATGAAGAAGGACTGGCTTTTTGCGCCACACTACCGCTACTACGTGAGGGAGATGAGGATCCAGGCCTACAGCCAGCTGCTAGAGTCCTACCGCTCCCTCACCCTGGGCTACATGGCTGAGGCCTTTGGTGTCAGCACGGAGTTCATCGACCAGTAAGTGCCTGTACACTCTATCCATACGCCACATCCTCTGGAGACTAGAGGTGTGAATCTTCACTGATCTCCCGATATCGATTATCATGTCTTCGATTCAATATCATGATGCGTCAAATACAGTTTTACTATTAAAGCCATGTAGGATATTTAATTCATAGCTTTTCATAGCTTCAAAAACCAAACATTCTGCAGTGCTCTAATACTAAATTAATTGGATACATAAAACTACAGAGCACATGGCACTTCCTGAATGTGCAAAACTTACCAGAATATGTAAACAGAAATGTTGTTAGGCATAGATTAAATTGTAAACAGAAATAATCGATTATGGCCCGGACGATTATCGATGCAGCATCGACCATTGTCCCAGATTCGATGCATCGATTATTTGATTAATTTCAGCACCTCTACTGGAGACATTCTAAAAATAAATAAATAAAAGCTTCTTATACACCGGTTGAGTCTCAATGGCACTGCAGATATCCTAGCTGTAGTTCACGATTTTAGAGCAGGAAGGTGTTGGAGCGCATGTACATACTGGCAGATAATCACAAGAGATACATTTTCAGATGGATCAGCATTTCCGAGCATTAGGGTGCAAACTCGGATTTGGAGTTACTGGCCAAATTCTAAGGCTTTATTTGTGCATCGATTGCCCATGCATTAGTGTTTTTATAAAGGCTTCCTGGGAACACTAAAGGACTGTCTCTTTTGGGACATTTCCAGTCGTAATGCTAAGCTAACCCGCCGCTGACTGTAGCTCCATATATAGCGTACAGACGTGAGTAGTGTCGATCTTCTCATCTTACTCTCGGCAAAAAAACGTGAATCCGTGCATTGCCCAAAATATTGAACTATTCCGTATTATTGTACGTTTTTCATACCATGTGTTCAGCTTTATATTTTAAGGAAGCAACACGTATCACTGATTTTTGATCTGGCCAACTGAACTAAATCTTCTCGCCTTTCTCAGGGAACTGTCCCGATTCATAGCTGCTGGACGCCTCCACTGTAAAATTGACAAAGTGAATGAGATTGTGGAAACCAACAGGTAACGTTACTATTCTTCAAACCTCAGTACACCCAGAAATAACTCGGTAACCAAAGGCAGAACTCTAAACCTCGTCCTGTTCTTCTTTCCAGACCCGATAGCAAAAACTGGCAGTACCAAGAAACCATCAAGAAGGGCGACTTGCTGCTGAACAGAGTCCAGAAGTTGTCGAGAGTTATCAACATGTAACCATGGTGGCCATATTTTTATGCAAGGACGACTTGCATTAGTCTTGATATACCGGAACCAGTAGTTTGTCTGACAAAGTGACTCTTATATTGTGTATATAATAAAAATTTGTTTAACTGTTGGCATTTCTCTAGGCTGTTTTCTTTAAGGAAAGAGGCAGAGACATCATTTCATATAAATAGCAGTATAAATTATTTTATTTACAGAAACTTGTTACAAAACAAATATACTATACAATCTTTTTTCTTTAAATATTAATTCTAACCTATGTTTTGTTCATGAATTACATAGCAGCCAAATACATAAGTCCAGCTGAAAATGATTTTGATAATGTATACAAAAAAAAAAAAATCTACACGCTTTTACATATTATGAATGGTGGATTTATTTTTCCTCCCAAACATGAACTGTATTCTCTCTCACTTTCACATTCCAAGTCTATGGTGCTAATAAAAAAAAATAAAATAAAAAAATCTTTTCAATGTTTCCATCTACTGGAAACAATGTAAAGATGTCAGTGGAGTTTGAGGGTAAACAAAACACTTGATTGAAGGTTTTTACATAAAAATCCCAGTAAACAGAGAGGGCTTAAGCCACACGCTGAGGATAACGAAATATCGATGTCTTGTCTGGAAAACTTGGATAAACTCCGCACCCCCCCAAAAAAGTGTTTCATACTGCGCAGCTGACAAGCTCAGGTTTCACCATATTTAGGGTTCATAGGCGGACTTAAAAACAAACTCCTAAACACTTTGAACATTCAAGTAAGGTAAAGCAACGCAAAGAATACTGTCCTCAGTCAGGGTGAAACAAATTCAGGCACTTTTTTAATTTCATATTTCTTTTAAAAGCTGATTCAAATTACTTGTTTGGCAACAATGATGCAAGCAGTTGGACTGTTTGTGTTCCTCTTCCTTGCGATGATTGCTTAAGTCCCTTCAGCCTTTATAAAAGAGAACGCAAGTGTTTTCGAGCATGAAGATGTGTTTTAAGGTCTTATAAAGTGTGTGACTGAAGAGTCCGTGGAAACTGGATAGACAACGGGCACAGCTTCAAGCCTGCAGGACGTTTTTAAAAATCACAGGCTAATTGGGTCACATAGTAACTGTTGTGTTGATTCATAGGCAACGTAAAATGTCTTGTAAAAGCACATGTGATTGAGACCTTGAAAAGTGAATAAAAGATATCCTCCGTCATACAGACACATGCTACAGTGGCAACACTTCACCTTTGTTTCTTAAAAAGGATCTCCGTACACGATTCATGAGATGCTTCAGCTTCTACATATAGGCGTATTGCATTATATAGACCTGGCAGTGAACCACTTCAAATAATCAAGTTCTCTGACTTCATCTTTACTAAATAAATAATGACTTTTCTTCTCATTTTTTTTTATTGTACCAAAAATTCAGCGTGTACAAAAAAAGCCTGTGCAAAAATACATATTTAACTATGTACAATTTAACAAAATATGTATTCTCAAATAGGGATACTTCAATACTTGTTTGATACATAGGCTACAAGAAAAGAAAGCTGAATTAAGATTCTTAAAAAAAAAAAAAAAAAAAAAATGGTCTCCTCTATTTTTCCACACTGACATCAGTGGAGGTTCAATAAATCAACAGGCGTTTCCAAAAGTTTAAATATGTCCCGTGAAGCCATCGCCATGAATCTCGCACCATAAAACCCACTCAAAATAGGCAAACATCCTGACGAGACGGGCAAGTATTGCCGGATTTAAGACTCCATTTTGACAAAGGAATAGAGTATAATGCCTAGTTATCCTATTCTACTGTGATAAATCCCTTCTCAACACAGACCAACATAGTGTTCCGGTGGGGCGTTGAAACGTTAACATCCAGAGTTTGGGTAGTGGTTACACAAGGAGGGACAATCGAACCCACAGAAGACAGGTGACGTGCATAAAGTTTGCTCCAGTTAAGACGTACCATACCTGATTCCCTAGGTAGGAAAAATAAACATTTCAATTCACATCTGCCCACAACAGCTGTGGATCTCGCACAGCTGGGTAAAAAGTAGGTAAAGTGTGGCAATAACAATACAGTTTGCACAGATATTCTTTTGATCCACACAGGAAATACACTATCACCGCTTCACGAGCGTGACTGAAAGGTGTTTCAGTTTAAAAAAAAGAAAAGAGAAGTAGTTGGCAAAGCTGATAGCTTTTGGCTAGCCTTGAGGACTGCTAAGCGGTGCCTGTGGAGAAAGTAGTTATTTAGTGCTGTTCACAGTTGGGGGGGGGAGTAGGGTCTACTGTGGCGATCTTTTTGCACAATGAACAGATTTAGAAAATTGACAGGTGTACTCAAGACCAAGTTCTCTCTCTGACAAAAGGATTCAATCGAATGGGCACATCAGGCGATCTTTTCACATTTGAAAGCACAACTGTCTTCACCACGTCTACAAAGACTCTTGGTAGTTTGATGTAAAAAGCTCTTAAGAAATCATAAAAAGGTAACACTTGCATAATTATTCTGGGTAATAAAAGAATTGACCAGATCGTCCCCATGGGCTCCTCTCAGGCTACGGCGGGTAACCCAGAGGTTACTCAAACGTGTCGCCAGAGAGAGTCAGACTAACGAAAAGTGAAACAACAAGGTGATTGTGTGTTGTTTAAGGTGTTGCAAGTAACAGTTAGCTGCTTCTCCTGCTCTCCTTCCAAGGCTTCTGAGATCAGGCGCTGGGGGTGTAATTAAGTTGGAAATTCCAGTAGTCCAGCAGAATCTGACATGAGAAAAATACTCGTACACACACTCACATTCACACACTCATTCTTTAACAAACAGAAGAGATCGGCTTGTTGTCTCCCCAGTTGCTCGGCATCGTGTCGGCTTTGTCGCGGCAGCCCTTGACCTGAACCCAATGAGCTTTGAACCACAGCTCAAGAGACCCATGGCTGCTGCTATTGTTCCTACTACTTCAAGACAGGAAGACCTCTCAGAATACTGGGACGACACTTGTGTAGGGGGTCCTTGGCTCGCTCCTAAGACGAACTGGCACTCCACGCTATACATACAGTGCCATTGCACCAGCCTTCGTCCCCAACACACACACATGGCTTTGGGAGAAATAGTAAGGACCACATTGACTTCACTGGGCAGTCCAGATCATCTCCACCCTGAGGATTGTGGGAAGCTAAGAGTAAAGTGGGTTTGATTTTAGAAGGCCTCGTGCAGTCCAGAGCAGTGTGCGGACTGCTCCGGACTACTTCCCCATCCGCATGCCGGTTCCATACACAGAGGCCGGACACCGCTGTCAGGGACGAGCCTTTGGCTGGGGGGGGGAAAGAGGGAGAAAAAATAATGGTTAAGTAATCTGTCATTATACTAGTTCTCTGCTAAAATATTAAAGTGCTCATATTATGCTCATTTTCAGGTTCATAATTGTATTTAGGGGTTATATCAGAATAGGTTTACATGGTTTCATTTTCAAAAAACACCAAATTGTTGTTGTACTGCACATTGCTGTAGCTTCTCTTTTCACCCTGTGTGTTGAGCTCCCTGTTTTAGCTACAGAGTGAGGCATCACACTTCTATTCCATCTTTGTTGGGAGTCCCACATGTGCAGTAGCTAGGTAAGGACTACTAGCCAGTCAGAAGCAGAGTATGCAGGCGTGCCACGCTAGCAGCTAGGTGAGCATTATAACGTGTTACAAACACACGTTTGTCTCTGAAGTAAAGGCTGGACTACAATAGAGCGGTTTGGAGCAGTTTGTGAACTGTGTTTTCTGTTGGAGATGGTAAGTCCCTTTTTGGTGGACTTTGGGCTTTTTCACTTTGTAAACCTATAACATGCACAAATAAAGATATAAAACACAATAAAGGAAAGGGAAAAGCCAAAAAGCATAATATGAGCACTTTAACTGCTTTAAAGTGACACATTCCAGGGAATTACAAAGGGTTGGAATAGTAGAATTAACCATTTTATAGTTCAATGTCTGAAAAGTTATGCTGGTAGAAAAACCTAAACCTCATTAAACAAAAGGTGTCGAAAGAATACAACATTTATTTTAGTTAAAATCACGAAGGTTTCAAATGTCTCATAGCAAGTGCTGTTGCGGACGGCAATTTGTCTTAGGCTACCTCCACACTGCCACGTTTTTATTTTTACAAAGTGGAAGTGTTCCTGAAAGGTATGTATGCCTACCTAACTGATACGACTGACTGATGTGCACCATCGTTTCCAAAGGTCTCAGTTTCTGCCCGTCCAGACTACAATGCGACCCCAGAGTTTCCAAACTTAAACGGGGTCAGCAGTGCTTCCAAATGTCTCAGTTGTAGGGGCTCGGAAATGCGGGAGGAGTGTGGACGTGAGGCATAAACGCAGCAAAAGATATGCGTTTAACAAAAATGTATTAGTGTGGATGTAGCCTTAGAATATGGAAACAATCTTGGTTTTTCAGAGACTGATGAAAGAAATGCTGAATGAGAGATTGCGTTGAGCTACAGGATGGGACTTCATGACTTTGGCTCTCCGTATCCCCGTATTCATGAGGTGGGGATGCAAAGGGGAAATACACTGGGCAGCTAAGTTAACAGTTGTCCCAGCAAAACACAGCTGCCAAGTTGTGTCTTTAGGTTACATGCCAATTAGCAGTTTTTCCCTCAACTCCCTACCTGCATACAATACACTCACACACTCCACTTTTGAAATAAAAAAGCATCCCGATTGGTACAGTACAAAACCCACCTGATGTAAATGGGAGTTGTTGGGTAGCCCTGGCGTCCCTGGAATGCTCCGCCCATGCTTCCCATGGATGTTGTTAATGGCAGGTGACTTTGCCACTTTGGGTCTACCTGGTCCAGGTCCCCCTCCTCCTCCTCCTCCTCCTCCTCCTCCACTATTAATGCCGCTGGAGGCAGGAGAGTTCTTGCGCTTCTTGCCCTCCAGGCGCCCATCTGCGGAGTGGTGGCTGAAGTTTGTATGGTGGTCAGATGAGAAAGAGGACTGGTGGTGGACGAAGGGTCCCAAGGAGAGGGTAGAGTCACTGCTGTTCATCACCACGCTCATGCGCTTGATGGATTCTGCAGGGCTGCCCGAGGGAGGACCTCGTCCAGGCGGCCCTGAGAAGCCGCCTGCTGAACCTCCAGAAGGCTCCACCTTGAGGCTGAGTGAGTTGGTCCGCACAGTGGGGCCACAGTTAAGACCCACACTGTGGACTCCGCTGTGGGAGGAAGATAATGACGATGAGGATGAAGGACCTAATGAGCCGTGGTGGTAGGTGCTCCCTGAGCTGCCGACATTTGCACAGTTCTTCTTGAAAGAGGAGGAGGAGGAAGAGTAGTTGGCATTAGAAGACGAGGATTCAGAGGGGCCATGGGACGAAGATAGAATTGAGCTGTTCTTCCTCTTCTTCCCCGAGCTGAAGCTAGTGTTGCTACTGTTACTGTTGGCTCCACTGCTGCCCCCACCAATGGAGTTGGGGATGACGGGTGTGGAGGAGCCAGAGGAGACCTCCTTGGGCCTGAAGGATGATGACGACGATGACGACTTGGTAGTGCTGCTGCTGGAAGAACGGGACTTAGGCACCCGGCCTGAGGCTAGGGAAGGAGCTGAAGAAGATGAGGATGAGTGGGCTGAAGGCATCTGCGGCGACGAAGACACTTGTCGGGCCTGCGTAATGCCGTAGGCCGGGTGCTCAGCCCCGCCCTGTGGGGAGCTGCGGGCATTTAAGGTGGTCCCATAGGAGAGCACTGACTTGCCCTCGTAGGATTGGCTATAAGGAGTCTGGGGCAAGGTGGAAGGGGGGCCCAGGAAGCCTGAAGAGGGAGTGCTACCGTGAGAATTTGTGCTTGTCCTATGAGTAGGTGCAACGGAAGAGTTCTCTAAGGCCAAGGGGATTTTCCTGCAACAAGGAATGATATCATTCTTTAGCTTTCACTTTTAATAAGTCAAGAAGGGTGACCATGAAAGACAAGGCTGCTAATTATTATGTCCTTTGGCCATAATGAAATCTGAGCTGGACAGACTTACTTCCACATCTGAGAGTTGACATGCTTGTCCATCATTGTGGTGAGGGCACATCGCACTCTGTCCCATCGCCGATCAAAGGAGTAACAGCCTCTCCCAAACAGTCGACTTCTGAATGTACAGAACTGGGAACAAAGAGAAGGTATCAATTATCAGTAAGTCAGTATACTAAATAGTACTTAACCTTTCTGTGAAATCTGAAACAAATAAGGGATTATCTTTTGAAAATCTAAAATCCTTTTGTAGTTTAACTACTGTAACAAAAAGGAACAGTAGTCTGCGGCTAATCAGAGACCAGTGATGGTAGGGGTGCACTTACAGCTGCCGGTCGAGGGTGATAACCTGAATAGTGACAGTCCAGTTTGTCAGCGCTGTCCTCCCGCTCTTCGTTCTCTCCCTCGTCACTGGAGGGTCGAGAAAACCCATCGGGGGTAGTTTGGGCATGGTGTGGCGACTCGTGGACTACTGTGGGGTCTCCGGGGGTACCACCTCCGTGACCGCTGTTTAGTCTGATGGACAGATAATATGGCTGATAATTTAATACCTTAATCATAAAAATGGTTTCAGAGAACCACACAAAATTGTTTTTGTTCACCTCTCAAGATAAAGGCTAGTTTGTCAGTGTCATAACACACACCATACATACATACATACATACATACATGATAAAATGAAATACAGATCTGGAGCAAGTCGTACCGTGGAAGACCAGGGCTGTGAAATTTGGGCTTGCTGAGAGGCAAAGGCTTAGTGGCGTCTGGGGCGGTGCCGTTGCCATGAGCGACCTGGTGGGCGTCATGGCCAGCAGCAAGGTGGGAGGAGGGGTGTGGGTCCCTGAGAGAGGGGTTTTGCTGGGAATGGGGTTGGTGGAGATCTCTGTCCTTCCCCCGCTCCCTTGCTTTGTTCTTGTGCTCCGCCAGCAGTGTGTCAAAGCGCTTCCTCCGCCCTGGCACCGCCCTCCGCTGGCTTAAGGAATGTGTCTGGCGGGACATTAGAAAGGTCAAAGGTCAGAATTATTGTTTGGGAGGTGGGTCTGCTTGGGTTTCAGTCGAATAGTGGGGCTTTTTTTTTTTTTTTTTACTCCGATTTGTACGTGACGTATTACAGCTCTGAAAAGCTTCAGATGATATGGCCATGTGATTTTGCTTTAAGTAATCAGAACCATCCTTAAAAAAAATTAAAAATAAAATGGTCATAGTCTACGTTTATTATTGTCAACAAATTTCACCCAACACAAACAATGCATGGATCCCACTAACAAGTATTGTCTGTGTATCTAAAACTTATTAACGCATATCCCTCGGTGCCATAGAACTCGATTGTCCCAAAAACTATTAAAAATACATTAATGTGGGCACCCAGACGGCTCAGTTGGTAGAGCGGCGCCCATATAGAGGTTTGCAGCGGGCCCGGGTTCGACTCTGACCTGCGGCCCTTTGCTGCATGTCATTCCCCCTCTCTCCTTTTTATGTCTTCAGCTGTCCTGTCAAATAAAGGCCTAAAAATGCCCAAAATATTATCTTTAAAAAAAAAAAATACATTAATGTGCCAAACCATTGCACACTGGATGACATGCTGCCTTCTTTACAGTGCGTTGTACCTGTTCTCTCCTCTTCTGAAAAATGTTCAAGATACTGCAGGTATTGTTGAGGATTAGAACCAAATAGTTTGACTTTAAGGATTTGATCCTTTAAATGGGATTTGTTGACAATAAGACAATTGCAGAGCATTGCCATCCTTATGTTTTAAATGCTATACAATTTAGCCTGAATGCACAGTACGAAGCATAAAGACTGGTTACCTTGCAAGTTAGGGATCTTGTGCATGGTTTCCGAGCTGTTATATCCACAACGCCACAGTGGATATCTGCATTGAACTCACGCTCTTGAAGGCACAAGAGAGGAGTGAGGTGAGAGAGAAGAAAATTGTTACTTACATTCATTGTGACAGATCACCTGCTCTGGTAACTTGCTTAACTCTAAGTTGTGTAATGTAACATAGTTGAGCCTTAGCCTTTTAAACTGATGTATGGGACAGTGTGAAGAGTTGTTTACCAGCAAACTTGTATACCGGTGGTGTACATACGGATATATTTTGGGTAAATTGTGCCCTATACTTTATATATGATACACAGAAATATGTTATATGAGACAGTATCAAAATACTGTACATCATAGTTTGAACTGAATTCATGAATCAGACCTGACAGTATAACATGTTGACAGCACAAAACTGGAACAGTAGTTTCCCTACAGTTCCCCTCAAACTGACCTGTCACTTTCTTGTTAATGTGGCGTCTGCTACTGGCACTGCTGCTGCTGTCCTGCTTCTTGTCTGACAGGACTGAGAGGTGGCCCTTGCCGTTGGGAATCTGACCCGGGGCCAGTAATGGAGGCTTTGGTATGGAGGGACAGTTAAGGCCTGGTTTAAGGGCTGATGATGAGGAGGTGGTGATGGTGGTAGTGTTGGAGCTCACAGTGATGCTAGAGGAGGATGTAGAGGAGGGTGAGGTGGTGGCAGGGGCAGATGGGGCCTGCACCAGCTTAACTGACGAGTCCACCCTGAGATGCATCTTCTCCACCTTGACAGCCGGGGTGAGGCTGGAAGAGAAGGTTACAGAGATGAAGAGGGCAGCAAGGAGGAAGCTGAGAGTTAGAAACACGGAGCCAGTGAGAAACGCATGGTAAGAGACAGATGTGCACGTATGGAGGGGGCTGGGAGGACAAAACATAAATCTATGATCCATCATTTATCAGACTCATCAGCGAACTAAAAATAAAAAAACAGGTCTCAAAATATATATTTTTCTCTGGCAGATCCTGAACACAGATCCTGGTCGAAATAGAGATTTTGATAATAATGACACTAGTCATGGGCCGGTTACCGGTTTCAAGGTATACCTTGGTTTGAAAAAGTCAAGGTTTCAAAACCACTAAGGAATAATGGTTTTTTTTGAGTGGTCAAGGGCAGATACTTTAAAATAAAAAAATTATATATATATATATATATATATATATATATATATATATATATATATATATATATATATATATATATATATATATATATATATATATATATATATATATACACACACACACACACACACACATACAACCGGTCAAAAGTTTGGGGTCACTTAGAAATTTCCATTCCAGACAGAATACCAGCAGAGATCAGTTGCATTGTTTTTTTTTAATCAGGGCAGCAGTTTTCAGATTACATTATGTGCTTACATAATTGCAAAATGGTTCTCGACTGTTGTAGACAGAAGTGGCTGAAGAAATGCTTGAAATTCCATGCTTTTTTTGGTCTAAACGTCATACCCAAATTAAAAGTGGTACAGTTCCCATATACTTTGACACTTAGGGATGTGCCTGATATCATTGGAAAGGAAACACTCAAGTTGTGTCAGGGTGATTCTAGGCCTTACTGACACAGAGTTACAGAGGCTAGAATGGAGATTTTTTATTTCTGTCCAAGTTATAAATCTGTAAAATTATTAAAATACATTGCTGTAAACACATCTGACAGGTGACCGACAACACAGCATTAGCCACGTCTCAGCTTACTACACAAAAAAAAATTCAGAAGCTAAAAGACTCAAAAATGGATTTTATATGAATTCTTTTCTACAAATATGTCTGTCGTTTTTTTATTTCTATTTGAAAAGTGCAAATAAAAAGCCAAAAACTACAAAATACAACACTTCTCAAATACACAAACAAACCCACATCAATCACCTTTCCAATGATATCAGGCACACCCCTGAGTGTCAAAGTATATGGGAACTGTACCACTTTTAATTTGGGTATGACGTTTAGACCAAAAAGCATGAATTCAAAAGCGTTTCTTCAGCCACTTCTTTCTACAACAGTCGAGAACCCTTTTGCAATTATGTAAGCAGGTATTGTGTCTGGAATGGAAATTTCTAAGTGACCCCAAACATTTGACGGTTGTGTGTGTGTGTGTGTGTATGTGTGTATATATATATATATATATATATATATATATATATATACACACACACACACACACACACACACACACACACATACATTTTTAAGCTGTAATTGCAATACCGTGAGATTTTTGCTGAAGGTTATCATAACGTCAGAATCGTACACCAGCCCATTCCTAAATGACACCACACTGCACTTACAACTCTTTCTCAGTTAGATTGCAGCCTGTCAAATGAGCAGAAACATTTCAAAACACAAGTTGACTCATCAAAGGCTAGCCAGCGTGTGATTGATTAGGATTACTGAAAAAAGAATAAATCAGAATAAAACTGTACAAGGTGATGTGAACATGAACTTTAAGAGTTGGGGGAGTTCAGAATTAAACATGGCAATGCATGTGCATAGATGTGTTTAATTTTATATGTGTACTGTATATAAAAATGATTGTCATGATTATACCATGTGGTTTACTACCCCGTTGATTAATTAATGATTACCAAATGCAATATAACATGTAGGTATAGATCAGTAGAAAAAAGAAAAGAAAAATAGACCAATTTAGCCCACATTTGTTAAGATGTGACATTAGTGGTATACTTGACATTACTCAATAATATTCAAATATAATTATAACATTTCAAAGCAGTGTTATATGTATTGATAAAACAGCTGCTGCATAGTTGTCCATTTACTGTAACTGTTGGACAGTCACATCTGACAATGTTTTGCAATCAGACTGATGACACCTGATGATACTACACTGTAGCCAACATTAAAGCAACACTATGTAACTTTTCCCGCTTCGGTCCCCCTACAGGTTGGAAGCAAATTGTCCATTACATTACATTATGCAAGTTTGCCAGATCGGGTAGCGGATCTGTAGTTCGAATGAACTGGACAATGTAATGTAACGGACAATTCCGCTTCCAACCTGTAGGGGGACGGAAGCGGGAAAAGTTCTCTAGTGTTGCTTTAAAAAGGATAGGTTCACAATTTTTCAGGTCTGTCTAAAAATATGAGCCAGGTGCCTATATGTACATTGAAGCTGTTTTTGCTTGCTGTAATTGCTCCCTTCTTGTCATATACTGACCATTAAAAGATCCCTTCCTAATAAGAGCTCCCACAACCCTAACAGATACTTCTTGAATAAGCTGATCACATCATGTCAATATACAGTTAAACAGTACAATAATTTAAGTTTACCAATAGTTTTGAGGACTCGAATAGGGGACAAAAGAACTTGGGACTTGGACATCCCTACTTAGATAATTTTTGTACTGAAGATCTGCCAGTGAGTTGGTCTTTTATAACAGTAAAATGGTACAGTCCCCTTCCTTATTTAAACTTAAAAAATTATGAGTGGTATTTCTTTCTCCACAAAGCTATATTTGGCCGAATGTAAATGTACAGACGGCAGAGAGCATATTAACCAGGCAACAGCCAAGATTTCTTTTTTTAGCTGGCCAAAACAACAAATTAACGTCAATTAACTACAGCCGAGTACATTTGGAGGCAGCAGTTGTATTAAAGCCAGTGAAATCAACAATATCTGGCTTAAACCTTTAAATCGCTATTTTGATATAAAAATGATTAATTGTTCAGCACTAGTCCTGGTGTATATCAACAAATTGCACAACCCTGAAAAAAAACACTATACTGCAAATGTTACACAGTGAAACTTACATCTTGTCCAGCTGGGGCGTCCTGAAGGGTGCAAAGGGGGTTCTTCGCTGAATGCCTGGCTTCTCTTTGGCGGTTTTGAGGAGTTTAGGATTAGAGGAGGAGGACGCTAAGCTGGCTCCAGCGGTGGAGGGTCGGGTAACAATGCCTCCACTCGCCACTCCGGCTACAGAGCCCGAGCCCAGCCCAGGCCCAAGTCCGCTGCTCCGGTTCCTGCCCGACACAGGGAAGGGCGAGGTGGAGGCTGGCTTGTTGGCCGCACTATGTCTTCTCTCTGGAGCGACAATATAAACCAGGCCGGCATTAAAACATAATAGTTGACTCAATAAGATGATGAGAATGAAGCATCACAAAGCTGCACTTTGGGCCCATTTCCACCTGGTATTCAAATCTGTCCTGACTGATCCAATCACAAGTGGACAGCTCCAAGTATGTGTGTTCACACCTGGCAGTAGAATGGGTCTCCAAATGAGTGACCACTTGTGATCGAATCTCACTTCCCCGCTCTAAATGCAAAAAAGACGCACTCGTTCCCATTTGCATATGGGTTGGATGTGTGCGAGCGAAGAAACCTGCGATGACTAGTGAAACGGATGGATTTTAATACCAGGTGGAAATGGGCCCTTTAACAGACTAATGTATATGGGTAAATGTGGCAATAATTAAGCTGTAAGTCAGGAGAAAAGAAAAGACGTGGGAACATAGAAATCTGACAGCAGTGAGCAGGTTACCTCGACAATAAATAAGCAGCATTTGTGATTCATGCCAACTTAGCCTGAAATAGAAGCAGCCAACAGGTCTAAGAACAGCTACTGTGCAAACTGATAAAAGGCAGTATGACAGCAGAAAAGGTTAGGATGATATGGAGATGTGAATACAAAGACAGACATAGAACAAAAAGGGAAAAAAATAAAAATTGTGCTTGCACTCAAAACTAAATATCTTTTCCTCTGAAAAGATATTCAAACGGTCTCTTGCATGTGCACCCACAATCGTCATAGATGGGTTTTCAAAGGAAGCTCTTGCTATTTTTAGTAACAGCATACAACAATGAAATAGCACTCTCAAAATAATTTCATTGACATTACAGATAAAGTTCCACAACAGCGACGCATTTTGTAGAGTCTACTAACTGCCACGGCAAAAACTACCTAAGAAAAAGGCAGCAACCTCATGAAGGCATTTTAAATTTTTATTTTTTTATTTAGAAGTTAATGCAACTTGCACCAAAGTCTTAAATGTTAGCCAGGCAGCGGGCGGCTCCCTAACAAACTGGGCCCCCTGGGGTCATACAGACAGACAATACTGCTACTCTGACCATAAGTGGAGAGAGAAAGAGTGCCAGAGAGAGATAGAGAGAGAGAGATTCACTGATGAGCTCAGAAGAAACAGTCGACTGAAGGTTAACTTTACCCTCTTCTTGTCAACACTGACGCATGAGCAAAACTGCAAACAATGAAAAAAACAACAACCTAACAGCATGAATGTAAGAGAATACAGCTTCAGGATCACGTACAGGTTTTCACAGAAAGAGTGTGTCGGCAGCTAGCTAACGTGGTGAGCTGTGGGCCTGGTTAGCTAACCTTTTAGTGGGCTAACTCCTTGGTTGAGCAGGGTACCGGGCCATAGGCCAAAGCCAAGTCTCAGCAGGTGATCTGTAAACAAGCTTGTTGCTGCAAAAACAATAGAGGGGGATGCTAACACATGCACACACAGAGCTGCCACTCCCTATTTCCCTCAGTCCCCAACACACACAGAAGCACACACCTTCAAACTGTTTAGCCTTCTTCCAATTTCCTTTTTCAAAAGAGGAAAACATGCTTTTAAGAGTGCCTTCTTCTCACTTAACGGGCCTCTCTCTATACACCCACTCACAACACACACTGTATCTTCCCTCACTCTACTTAGCAGCCTTTCTTTCGATTGCTCCTGCCCTCCCTCCTTCCCCTGCTGTCTCGTCTTGTCCTGTCCCGGTCACAGTCAACAGCACACAATGCACACTAACTCACACCAGGAAACCTCAGCGTGACACTCAGTGCTCTGTCCACAAAGCACTAACATTGAGAAAAGAGAGCCAACACCAGCGGCAGAATAAAAGAGTAGTCAAGAAAAGTGTGTGTGTGTGAGGTGGGGACAGCAGACACAAGAAATAGGAGGAGCCTTAATATCCTCTTTTACACGGTCAAACCGTTGGCTCAGTGCTAAGGGGAAATCCCTGACTGTGGGAATGAGAGAAAAACCTTAACGTACAAGTGTGATGGCCTTACTACCATCTCCACAAGCAAGACGCTGCATTGCCCGGCCTCTGTAAGCTATTTGTATAACAATAATAAACCTGTTAATCTAGTCAAAATAACAAATACACTAGGAGTAGTTTCCTTGCTATCCAAGCTTAAGGTGCATGATCCAAAACTTTGCGCTAAAATCATATCGAGACTATCTCAATGGTGCTGAGATCAGTGCCCTTGCCCCATGTTAACGCCACGTGGGGTCTTCCAATAACAACACCAGAGGGAACAAGACAGGTGGAAAGTCCCAGCAAGAGCACTCCCACTCCACTCTGAATGACCACGTACTCACGAATTTCACTTGGATTTAGGCTGTTCCTGTGTGGGGCTGAAACGATTAGTCAAATCGACAGAAAATTAATATCCAACTACTCTAATAATCACTTCAGTAATCTATCAAACAAAATAATGCCAAACATTTTCTCAACAGGATTTGTACTTTTCTGTTTTATATTGTTGTACATGGGAAATCTTTGGGCTCTGGACAGAAAAAAAAACGAGACATCTGCTGACCTCACATTTCCTCTCATTGTCTGGACTAAGGATTCATCAAAAAGATAACCGTCAGATTAGTCAATAATGCAAATTATTATTGGATGCAGCTCTATTGCGGTGCTTACAACTCCTACTTGAATGGAAATCTAGGGAGGCACCATAAGCTGCTCATGCAGCAATTGGTATTTTTTGGTATACACAATGATTCAGTAGCATACAGGTGATTAATACGTTTAGATTATAAGAGATGCATCAGTCTATCTGATTTTAGATCACATTATGCACAGTCTGCATTCACAGTACCACCTTGTTAAAAGATGTACGGTGGCCACCTGCTGTGATGTTGTCAGCCCTGTTTTTTTCTTAATTGGCAGTGTAATGCCCTCCAATGTTTGTCTACTTCTCATTCAACTCATCTGTAATAATCCTAAATAATAGTCTGGCCTAGACAGGTTTGTATCAGTCTGTACGGTTTAGCAGCGTGGGAGGAGCCCTCTCTTTGAATATTGTTGACACAGTAGCCAGGCAAGTTCCTCTAGGAGCCATGTGCCGTTACATCACCCTCTTGTGGCTGACCTTGACAACTGTAATTGTTGACACACTTCATGGGGAAAGCACACCATTGACACAATACACATTTAGGACAAAAAATACCCAAATTATAAGAAGAGAATGCTATCAAATGAGTGATTCAGATGCTGCAAGGGAGAGTGTAGCGATGGGACAAAAACTGGTGCTGATATTACGATTGAAGATTTCTCACATGAGCAGACTTTAACAATGCCTGTCCGCTTATATTGACTTGATTGACAAAGACTATTATACATTATTACTTTAAACAACCAGCCCTACAACACAGGACATGGTAGGTGTCACTCTAACCTTCCTTATCATTTCAAGCAAATGAGTTTGTAGTGAACAGCTTATTTATTTTAGTGACTGTGGGCCTGCCGTGCACTCTGTCAAGTTTAAAAGACATCCACAGCGATGAAGTCACTCTATTCACAGATCTATAATTCATGCATTAACTTAAGCACTGCAGTCAAAGACCCAGCTTAACTATTAAGCAGTGACAATCCACCCACTGAAATGCTCACACACATCCCTAAAGTGTTAACAGAACCAGAAATCTGATCTGAGATGAAAGTGTTAAAAAAAGAAAAAAAGAAAGTACATTGCTGCAAAGACCGAGAGAGCCACATCAAATATTAACAGGGGAATTGTAAACACACAAGTGAGACAGTGAGTGAGTTAAATAAATAAATCAATCAAAGTCTGTGGTTACTGTGTGGAGAAGGAAAAGTGGTGAGGGAATACAAAGGGCAGAGGGAGAAGTGATGCGACAGAGGGTGTTAATGTGTGAAATATCCCTACCAGCCTTGAGGTGGTATCTGGTTACTACAGATGAAGACTACTTTGTTACTTCCTTCTTCATTGATCTACTGCCTCTACTGTCTGCGTTCACTCCCCCCTTCTTGTGTGGGGTTATCTATAAAATTCAGGAACTCCTAAAAGCTAACTCTGCATGGTGTTGACATCAGAGATGACTCTGAATATATGCATATTCATGTATGTGTGTGCACGTGCATGACACTTACCGTAGTGTGCTTGGAAGGCTTGGGGCTTGACTACCTGGCTGCAGTGGCTGCACATCACCAGGTAGAAGTCGTCCTGTGCAGGACACTGGCCAAATATGGGCATGTCTGTTCACAGGGGACAAATCAACCAGACAGGGCGCAAGTCAAGGAGAGGCAAACTAAATAGACATACGTTCACCTGGTGCTCCAGTTGGTAGCAGACTCAGACTCTACATTGAAACCGTCATCGTTTGTTGTCATAACACTAATAGCTCATGATAGGGTAACTCCAGTTTGATGGCATAATCTTTGTTGCTTAACATCAAGAGGGAAAATTGGTCACATTCGGGCTAAAATTTGGGTTGCACCACATACACATTAAAACATTTAAAAAGGTCCAATGTGTAGGAATTTCTCCCATCTAGCATTGAAATCATATATTGCAATCAACTCTCTCGCACCACGCAGTTCAAAGTATGTATTACAGCTACGGTAGCCTTCACACTTCAAAAAGCCGGTCTCTTGCTCTTTTCAATCTCCTTTTTCTTTTTCTGGGCGAAGAAGAAGACTCCTGTTCCTGACATTTGGATTTTGAATATGTGTGGTCCTACACGTTTCCTTCTTCAAACTTGCCGGGGCCAGGAAGCTACAATACCCATCAGCAGCATTAGCGGCACCTATGAGTTTATCATGGCACAGCGAAAGGTCGGAGCAGTATGTCCTGTATGTCCCTTACCGGCTAACGTATTTCAAGATGGCGCATGAATATGGAGCGTCTACTCCAGTTCATGCAAACGCAAATGTAAAATTTCAAGCCAAAAGGAAAACTTGGAATTGATGGTGGTGGTAAATATTCATGAAAAAGGACAAGTTTGTGAACGGGCAACACAGATTTTGATAATGAACATCTAAACACGTTACACACTGGTCTTTAAGGTCACATGCACACGCACGTATTAAAACATCCACGTTAACAAAGTTAAGACTATAAAAAAAACCTGAGGAGCTCACTTAAAGCAAACTGACACATGAGCAAAGTTTGCAAAAGCAAATAGATCTCACTCCCAAGTCCGAGTCTTCCCTCACCATAGAGAACGTCCTAGGGATGCACCGAATCCAGGATTCTGCCGAATATTGGACTTTGTGACGGGGTTCAGTTTCTGCCGAACCGTATAATTTTTTTCCACCGAATCCTACGCTTGCGCTACGCTAGTCGACGTAATGACGCCGCCGTTGATTACGGGAAGGTGTTTACGCAGGTGGAGTGTTCAATGCGGTAGGCTGTGAGAAAGTGAAAATGGAACTCGTGAGCAGAAAAAGTTGTTGTTTGGCAGTACTTTCAGTCAAAAGAAGGCCATTCAAGTCCAGCTACTTATATATATCTTCATTCATTTTAAACCAGTCTATTCTTATTTCAAATTCATGTCTTACAATTTGTCAGTGTAAAATGTGTGTACACTGCAATTATGACTTTAAAAAAAAACAACATGTAGAGTTGCAACACTTTGTCGATTATTGGTGAATAGAATAATAATTTGCAACTTTTGATAATAAATTTATTGTTGTGTTTCCGTTTCATGTGATAGTAAACTGAATAACAAACAATTTGAACTCCAATTTGGATCAACTTGGCCTTCAGGAAATTGTGATAGACATTTCTTATTTTTTTTCGGACATTTTACACACTAACAAATGTTTAACTGATTGTTTAACCGAAGCTGCTACAATCAAAACAGAGATGTTGGGTTTCCTCTGTCAAGTTATAAAAGATGCATGTCACAGTGAGATGTAAAGACATGTTTAAAATCCATAACATTAAAATATTCCATTCCAGTCATGAGGTCACGTTCTCATGACTCCTCTGAAACCTCCTCCCCTAAAGCCAGATCATGCTTAACACAAGAAGACATTATAAAAAGGTAACAATTAAGATACACACACACACACACACACACACACACACACACACACACACACACACACACACACACACACACACACACACACACACACACACACACACACACACACACACACACACACACACACACACACACACACACACACACACACACACACACACACACACACACACGACAACTCCTAGCAATGCATCTGTCTGGATTAACTCAAATGAAAGAAATGGCTGATTTCATCAGGATGTAAAGATGGGAATTTTCCTGTAGTGCCACTAAAGCAGTGCAACTTTCAGGCACAAAGTCATAAAAAAAAGCACAACAACCATAAGTTCCAAGGTACACGAATGGCCTGGCTGTAGTTCCAGCATCTCTATCCACCAAATTGTATGAACCAAGTCTCATGCTTCACAAGACACTAAGGCAAATCAGAGGCAAGTGCCGCTCCTCACCAGAATGTGATCAAAATTTACCCTGGCGTACAGAACCAAGAACCATCTAATTAAGGAGGCTAATTAAGAGATTGCCTGGGGCGTTATGATGAGATGAGCAGAAGACTAGACAAGAGGAGAGAAGTGGAGCCCCTCTTCAATACGTACTCCACCAGGGCAGTCAAGGGTTCTCGAAACATCTTTGGACGATTCTGGAAGGGATGAGGGCCATTAAGCAAAGACCATGTAAAGGGCCTACCTGGCGCGACTCCCTCTCAGGGAGATTAGCAGCAGTCTTGTGTGGATGAATTGAAAAGCCTGATGCTACTTAATGTGTGTCAATTGTCTGAAGCCACTCTGCTAAGTGTCTCCTTTAACAGTGGCGCAAAAAGACTTTTTCACAGTGGTTGGTGTCTGCCAAGGAAAGAAAGGCAAATTTCTTCACTTAATGGACAAAAGCATGTCAATTATATATAACTTTAGTAGGGAAGCACTAGGCCTGTCACGATAACAAATTTTGCTAGACGATTAATTGTCCCACAAATTATTGCGATAAATGATAATATTGTCGTAGAGAGACCATTTTCATCTAATATAATGATAATGGCATAATAATGCAGGTACACCTTTTCAAAAGATCAATAAACTTTTATTTCTAAAGAATAATTTAACACATTTTAAATATCCACAATATGTCTTTGATCTCCTTTAGTATGTCGTCTTTCACGCTGAAGTTGTGGAATTGCCGTTTGTGACACGTATGTTCTACCAGGCAATTCATAGCCTACTGGCTGTTAAATGTTTGCAGGATTCCTCAAGTGTTTGTGCGATAGACTACAGACTCTGTACTACATTTAACAATTATTTAACACTAAATATTAAATAATATATAATTAAATCTATATACATCTGCCACATGGCGAGTAAATGTTTGTACCAAAATAGTTCTGTTCTTACTTTCCACACACAGCGGCGTGCATGTCCGAGCCGGTCTCCACCGCCTCCACCTGCAGGTTGTCAGCTGTGTGGTTTGGAATGAAAGGGAGAAAGCACGACGCCGAGTAACGCAGTGGATATCGAATTTTTTTTTGACGATGCCTTAACTACAAAGTGCTGCGGGAAACCCTGCTCCAACTCTCAACTAGTCTCTCTCTCTCTCTCTCTCTCTCTCTCTCTCTCTCTCTCTCACACACACACACACACACACACACACACGCGACTGACAAGAGGGTTCACTCCTTGTTACGCTAAGGAACCGAGAGTGGTCCTCCAGTCTCTTTGGTAGAGAGAGACGAGGAAAACGAACAAGCATGCAAATGGAAATTATCGCGGCCGGAAAAATTATCGAGCTCATTTTTTTTTATTGTGCGATCAATTGATTTATTGACTATCGTGACAGGCCTAGGAAGTTATAATAACAGAACACACATATTTGCTAAATCAATAACTTTCCATTTGCAGTATTCTCCATTAAAAGGAACACGGCAACTTATTGGGACTTTAGCTTATTCACCGTATCCCCCAGAGATAGATAAGTCCATACATGCCCTTCTCATCTCTGTGTGTGTCGTAACTCTGTCTGAAGCCCCCACCGCTAGCCTCGCCCCTTAGCGTGAACAAATAACAACGTCACATGAGACACAACCATCTTTTAACCGTATACATACTGGGAACTATATTCTCAGAAAGGCGAAGCACTGCTACTTCTGCTACTTGGGCGGAGTGATTTGCTTGCAGCACCTGAGAAGCCCCGTGGTGAGGAGCAGAGAGTAGCAGTGCTTCGCCTTTCTGAGAATATAGTTCCCGGTATGTATACGGTTAGAAGATGGATGGGTCTCATGTGATGTTATTTGTACACGCTGTGACCATACAAATCACAACATGTAAATAGGAAAAATGTTGGCGTTGTTTTGTCACTTATTGGGAGCAGTAGGCTAGATGGAGCCGGTTACCTCCAGGATCTGGGCTAAGCTAGGCTAGCAGTGGGGGCGTCCGACAGAGTTACGACACGCATGGAGAGGAGAAGGGTACGTATGGACTTATCCAACTCTGGGGGATACGGTGAATAAGCTAAAATCCCAATAAGTCGTTGTGTTCCTTTAAAACTCCACCTTCTCTCAGATGCTTTACTGAAACAGGCCAAGAGCTGTGGAGTCCAACAGGCCAACCGCATTTCCTTGCTGGATCAATAGCGAGGTCAAACGAAAACTCATTCCCAAACTGCTGCTGTTGTTCACTTGGGAGTGTTTTTCAAAACGGATTGCTCAACTATTAAAAAAAAAAAAAAAAAAAAAAAAGGAGCCTGGCTAGTTCGCCTCCTCACTCTGCATTCAACGCACTGGCACCGACTGAACTGTACCGCTGAAATGGCCTGACTTGAAAAGTGGTCCAACGCCACTGTGTCTAACCAATTCTCAATCTCCATTTTCTTCTTGTGCAAGGAGGAGACGAAAAAGGACAGAGAGAGAAAGGAAGTCACCGTGGAGGAGAAAGAGGAGACAGAATGACCAAGTGAAGCCAAGAAAGGAGCGTGGAGGAAAAGAAACACAGAGAAAAAGAGAGCAGAGAATCAGGCCGAGGCGTCAGCAAGACAAAGCGAGAGTGAGCAGAGGACCTGCGCTGGAGGAGGAGAAAGGGAGCCTGTGAGCACGAGACAGAGTGAGAGAATGAGGAGTCCAGTTAATCTCAGCATCCTCATCCATGGCAGTGATGAATGATCTAGGTGGAACAGTAGCAGCTCTGGCTGCCTCTGAGCAGAACACAAGCTGGCTGAATCTGACCTTTGGCTGACACTGGCACTACATTTCCCAGCTTCCCTGACTGTGACAGTGCCACTGAAAAATGTACAAAAAGCAAGGCAGACGATGAGTGGATTCATCATTATTGGCCACACATTTTTACAATGTGTTAATCATCTGTGTATATTAGAATGTGCTTTCGAATGTCAGTTACACCACAGGAGGAATCTGGTGGTGAGTCATGGCGGAGAGGTAGTCATGCACTTGTAATACCCCTACTAGACACACACACACAAAATAACATTCTATGAACACATACTTCTGCTGCGAGCAGCATGTGTTGATCAGCCCCATGACACAAACAACCAACACTAAAAGACGCTGCTGCATGATCAAGTGGCCAAACCATTCAGTCTCTCTGCCGTCCTGTGAAAATGCTTTTTCTGACCTAGAGATACAAACATCTTATCCACTTATAAGCAGCGTTTCTTTAGCACAAAGCAGACAACATCTCTTTAGGTGAGCCACCATCTCAGTGTCTGCAGTGCAATGTATTTCACACTATTTTAAATAGTATGTATGAAATATGAAAGCTCTATTTTTCGTGTTATTGGGAGCCTCTCTGACATGCTGTTGACATTGTGCAATGTTCTTAAGGTATGCACACAGACCACACTGTTGACCAATGCATTAGATAAGTGCCCTGTCAAGTAGCCTGCAATTGACCCTTTCCTTTTCAGCAACACGTGAATAAAAAATAAAAAATAAAATAAAAAAAAGACAAAATCTGGACACACTGATGACAACATACGTGTTGGCCAAAATCATGCGACCAAAGTGAAATGTGCCATCTTTTCTGATGGTCATTCCTCACTGAGATATAACTTCAGACAGAAACACTCCAACACACGTGTGCCTCCAAAATGTGTTCTATATTAGAAATCCCCAAAGCCTGAAAACTGTCAAATTCAGTGACAATAATTCACACCGCAGTGATCACTTTGCTGTTGGCTGTAGAATTAAATTGAGTGTCAGAAGAGGATCCTTGAGGTTTTTGCTTAATTAGCGCCATTTTATACACACACAAACGCATTGTCAGAACAGAAAACAACAGAGGACATTTATTTTCACTCTACACTTAGTTCAAAGAAAAAGGAGAAATGTAAATCTTGGTGTCCTAGTAGCTGCGATGACCGTCCCATACCTTTCATTAAACTTCATTAAAGCTTTAGTGTGTAACTATTTTGTAATAATAAACGTCAGTTACATTCAAGCCCTTATAAATAAATTGATACAAAGCTAATTAAGATCGGCTCCACAAAACTCACTCTGTATTTCTCAGCATGGCTGTGTTTAGAAATTGGTGTCGTCGTCCTGCAACTTTCGCGTGCAGAAACTCGAGCAAAGATAATGACCTCTTCTGAAGGGTCCATCATGTTTTTTAATCCACCGTGTCCTCTTTGGCTACTAGAAACTGTGTGGAGGAGGGTAGGGGGTGAAGCGTGATCACGGAAGGCTTGTGTCATGTGGATGCACCGACAGAATGGTTGTTATTATTTACAATTCACTACAGGGGAGACAGAAACTACGCACTATAGCTTTAAGCTAAGCTTGAAACTACAATCACTGTATCACACAAATTTGCTCACCATTATTTCATTAAATTCTGATTTAAATGAACAGGTTTTCAACTCATCCTGTAAACTCGCTTATTCTGATGTCTTAGTGATTTTCTTACTGGATAATGGTGCATGATTGTTGATTTATTGGTAAACAAGATGCCAGTTTATTGTTATACCAATTTACCTTTCGAGTGAGGTTCATTCTAAATCCAGGCCTGCCAGCAGAGCAAATAAACTAATGATAAAGAAGGTGATTGTTTAGCTCAAACTGCCCTGAAACATCACTCTATGGCTCAGAAGCCAGATGATGTGCATTTCTGACATTGTGGGTTTTATTACCTAGCCTATGTCAAATGATGTCTGCGATGTCTAGCCTGAGATCATAGTTACTAGCAGGATCATAATCAGGATCCTATTTTTGTTATTAATGGTGATGGCAGACTTATAAAGTTTACATTTATCAGGCTTGAATAATTTACATGACATGCTGGTTAGTGAGCAAGTGCTTCAAAATACATTAAAAAGTTATCCTAAATGTAGCATGTATTTGTCAAACTATGTGGTGACAAAAACATTACTGTTAGTTATTTTGTGTTGAAGTAGCTAGCTGGTGAAATAGGAGCAAGCCATATCGTAACTGCATGCCATTTAAATAAAACTATGACTAAGAGAGGGCATTTAACCAAAAGTCCTAACATTTCCATTTGGGGTTCTCGTATTGAAAAACCACACACGTTTCTACTAATTAACTTTCTAAATGTTCAAAATTCTTAAAGCAACAAACCTTGTTGTTTTAAGAGACACCTGGAATATGGTGGATGGTTGCATATGTAAAATGGCAGAAATAAGGATAATGAACAATAAAGTCCATTGAGTGCATTCCCCAAACAGAAAATGGCATTGTTTTTACTATGTTTGGGCCTATACCCAAGTACAGCGAGTCCAAGTTGTTAACCGTTAAGTTATTTTAGGGACAGATGTAAATGTCAACTGCCACTGGAATAACACACACGTTTCACTTATTGTATCCGGTTGGTTGTCCAGTCAATCCATGAAGGGCATGATATACAGTAGGTTTACATGTTGGCCAAACGACGCGTGTTAAGTGTTTGAATCAATGTGGGTGTGTGTGTGTGTGTGTGTGTGTGTGTGCGCGCAAACCTCCAGAACCAAAATACACCTTTGGCCCAACAGAAGAAGAAAAAACACTCACCTTCTCTGCACAAACGCATGGCTTCTCGATTTTTCCCGAAGTCTTTGAAACTTTCCTCCGATTCAGCACCTGAAAATGAGGCGATCCGACACATAGACAAATAAATAGTTGCACTTGCTTGCCTGCTCGTGCTGTTGCTACCAGTAGCGTTTCTTCATATTCCACCAAAAACTGCATGCAATCGGCCAAAAAACGGACAGGACTGGCAACTGTCGCGCTCTACCTCGCTCCCTCGCGCACATTCGGGACGCTGGGGAACTCACCGTCGTTGCCGTGGAGTTTGGCGGCGTCGACCCAGTTGCTCCAAGGCTGTCCCAGCATTATTTCTGGACTAGGCAAGGATCTCCGCTCCGCAACAGTCGCCATTGCTGTGGAGCCTTCTCTCCGCTGGATCTGCTGCTGCTTCAGCTGCTGCCTGGCCGCTCGGCGCTGCTCCCCCCTGACGTCATCCTCGGCCCTTTCCGACATTCTTTCCGCTACAATGTAACAACACGAGAGTCAGCATTGGTCGTGTTCGGGATAGGAGGACTTTTTCACTGATTGACACGGGCAAACGCGTGTTGTTTCACCGCACCCGCCCCTCAAAAAAAGAAGAACATATCTGTGTGTGGTCACTTGACAAACAACAACCACAAAGCTTATACAAAATATACTGAATTGTCTGGCAGTTCATCCGAGGGGTTATGGGTCCCTGGCTAGTTAGCTTTCTGTATAGCTAACTCTGGTACAGGGCTTGAACTGTGCATGGTCCCTGACAAATAAACTAATAAAATAAATTAAAAAAATATGAATATATTATAGGCTACATGCCATGCTCAACAACTTGGCTTCGTGGTTAATGTTAAACCTTGACTATTAAAGTGCTCACATTATGCTCATTTTCAGGTTTATAATTGTATTTAGAGGTTATATCAGAAAAGGTTTACATGGTTTAATTTTCAAAAAACACCATATTTTTGTTGTACTGCACATTGCTGCAGCTCCTCTTTTCACCCTGTGTGTTGAGCTCTGTTTTAGCTACAGAGTGAGGCAACACACTGTTCAATCTTTGTTGGGAGTCGCACATGTGCAGTAGCTAGGTAAGGACTACTATCCAGTCAGAAGCAGAGTATGAGGGCGTGCCATGCTAGCAGCTAGGCGAGCATTATAACGTGTGTTACAAAGTGACGCACGTTTGTCTCGGAAGTAAAGGCTGGACTACAGTAGAGCTGTTTGGAGCAGTTTGTGAACAGTGTTTTCTGTTGGAGATGGTAAGTGCCTTTGAGGTGGACTTTGTGCTTTTGCACTTTGTAAACCTATAACGTGCACAAAAAAGATAAACAAAACGATAAAGGAAAGGGAAGAAGCCAAAAAGCATAATATGAGCACTTTAAATATGATATACACATGCATACGCTCTGTTTCACTCTGATTATACAGCAATATGTAGTAGTTTTATACAAGTTATATAAACACTAAATTAGATCTATAACAGACTTTTCAGAAGTGTAAAGACAGACTTATCCACAGCCAAGTTGTCTTTACTTTCACTTTCAAAATGATCTACCCCAATTATGCAGATATTCAACTGACAAAAGTTGCCAAGCAAGAAAACAAGAAATGGAGGCTCTTTAAGATGCCTTGCCACAGACAACATTTAGTATAGAGTAGAGGATGGATACCCGAACCGAGCCTGTCGGGACCCGGCGGTAACAAACGGGCCAGGCCGGGCTCGGACAGATATTTGGAAATTATGTTCGGGTCGGGCTCGGTCACATCAGAGCGATAAGGCATTGAACATTTTAAATTTAAAAAAGCTTATTATGTAGGTGCGCGCCTGTATTTACGTGTGCTTGTTGCCCTGTGTACACTGTTGCCTTCCTACAAAACGTACGTGTGTCATTAGTATAAGAAAAAAAATTAGATTTTAACTGGGTCGGGCTCAGACATAAATATCTTAATGCCTGTCGGGCTCGGACAGAAAAATACGGCCCAATCCGCACTCTAGTAGAGAGACTGTTGATTCTTGTGAAGACACAAAGTAATACACTCACTGACTTAAAAAAGTCACAAACATATTATCTTCATCTTATGTCCACCTATTTTATAGTGGTTGATTATGTAACCATTCATCTTTTCTATCTCAAATCAAAAATTGTTAATACAGAGCCATGTGTAAGTTTGACATAAAAACGAGGCCAGTTCAAACAGCCTTCTACCCTGTTTTTTTTCTGATATCAAATGAAAAAGATCCTCCTAATCAATGGTAGAAAAGATGAATGTATTCCCATTTGGCATGTAGCTGAAGAGCCATAAGCAAAAATGACCTTGGTCATCTGTTGCTAATTTCAAGTGTATAGTTCAAAACTTGGCTTAGTCTTAAGACAAACACTAAATATACAGAATTAAAAATTAATAAGTTTTTCCTGAAGCTGTTGCCAGTGTCTTACAGTTTTTATTTACTTTATTATATTTATTGCACATGCATACGCCTCAGTCACAAATTGATCCATTGTATCAAAGTGTTCCAAAAGATATGAACACTCCAGACTCCACTTTTGACTTAGACATATGTACCTTATGAGGTTGTTGCGTTTCAAAATGCAGCCTTTCCAATGTAAACTGGCTACTTTAAGAACTGTTGAAATGGTCAAACTGTAGAAAAACATGACAAAGACTTAGCGTCTGACATCTGACTTTGACATTATTCATAGGTTTCTGGAAGGGCCAACAAATCTAAAACTGGCACACAGGGTTAAACCTGAGTAGAATACAGTATATTACATTAAGGTTACCTGGTTGACCAATACAATTTCACTGTACTTCTTTAATATTTATATGGATACCTACAACAACTGGGTGAGCAGGCCTAAAAGCTGTTGCTGTCGTTTGAGGGTGACACCACGTGAAAATAGATTTCAACTTTTCTTCTTTTGAAAAACACTATACAGATACAATTTGCATTATGTTCAGCAAACAGTGTGTCAGCACATTATACTCTACATATCAACAAGTGGATTTCCCACAATGGCACAACACATTAACAGTATTATTTAAGAGGCATGCATAGCAAATTTTTTTTCGCTGTAATGTGTAACTTACCTGTTTAGTCACTGCCACAAATTATAAAACCCTGTGGATGAAATTTGTTTGGTAGCCTATGGCTTTTTTGAAGGCTAGCCGTGCCTTCTTTCATCAGTAGTAGGGCTGTCGCGATTACCACATTACCGCAGTGACGGAGTCACGTCCACCACAGAGTCAAGCTTATCACTGCGGTTTTGTATTAATTCTTGAAAGTGTGTTACTGTCAATAAACGGTGTACAGTAGCCTGTCTGTCTGTGTTTCAATAGTGAATGCATGCCTGTCAAATGCATGTAAGCGGAGTGGAGGGTCCAAAAAGTCCACTAAACCTCACAAAGCTGTTAATTTCCCCCGCTGCGTTGTATTTATCAGATGAACACACCTGCCCTCCCTCCATGGCAGTGCCTGGAGCTCCTCATTCAGCCGCCGGCAAAAAGCTAGCCGGATGCCGGCGGTGCTTAGGTCACTTTTCACTTTGCGGGATGGAGCAGGAGTGAAGACCACACTCCAACTTTTTAAAACATACCCTTTGCACTCCATCCAAAATCCTCACGCTCCCCTCACATGCTCTGATGCAGATCAATATTCCTTCAAACTCGGCCTCTTAATGACAACACAGGAATAAAGATACACTAGCCTATATATGCTATAAAGCATAGACTACTACAGGAATAAATGCATTTGAAACATTTATTTAGGAACTACTTTATAACAACTGAGATTTAATTACCCCTAGCCCTAATTGCCAGTCCATTAATTGCCTACACTAGCAAAACATTTAAGACATATTGATGCCTTGGGGCGCACGCTCAACCAGGTGAGCTACCCGGGCGCCCCATGTGCCAAGGCTCAGTCCTTAGTGCAGCGGCTGCGGGTTCCAATTAAAAGGCAAAAAGAGCCCCAAAAATAATCCTTAAAAAACTAAAATACATTGATGCCTTAATACTAGTCCATTTTGACTAGTAGCAGTGACTTTGTCTGGGACGGGACCAGAAGTGTAGTTTTTTTTTTTTTTTTTAAACCAAGCAAACTTTCAAATGACAGTATTTCCTCAATAGCCCCTTTTAGACATGCACTGTAATCTCACACAAGGCATTTTTGTGAGATTTTCTGATAACATACTATTAATAACAAAATAAAGACCCCTGTCAAATATTAGGCAGTCCAATACAAAAGTGTGATTACATTCTGTCTTTGTGTAGTGCTAGATGTTTGTTGGTGTTGTATTGGGTTACATATATTTAAAAAGGTATCTGTAATATTTATAGTCTAAAAAGCAGGTTGAATAAACAAACACTGTACCTCACCTTCAATACATGCAACCCAATACAGCACCAGTAGAAACTATAGCCTCAATAAGCAACACACTGTTGCTGTAGCCGCAACAAAAACAGAATATAATGAATATTTTACCATTTGTGAAAATAAATTACAGGCATCTCAATGATGTCCACACCAAGTACACACATTCTCAGAATTTTCTAGTGAGAAATACATTTTTGACAGTAGTTTAAAATTCTGCATTTTCATGCAATCCTGCTAACCTGACTCTGCCAGATGGATCGCTTCGCATTTGCTCGACATATCAATCTGGGAACTTTCCGTTGGAGAACGTTTGGGAAGGGGCGAATATACTGGTTAGCTGATTGGATAAACCATCTGTCTATCACCACCTATGTTGGTGATAGACGGGCCAAATCAACCAATCAGATCAAACTCTTGCCGAAACCAGTCGGGAGAAGAGCAAAAACATATTTTCCTCCGAGAAAAGCCTCCAGTGCCGTTTTTTTGCTCCTCTTTCAACGAAGGAATACTTTCTAATTCGGATAAAACTTGCGCGATAGCTACGCTCATCTTATCCGTGGAAGCCGCCATGTTGTTTAGACTGAACAGTCGCTTCTCGTTGCGTCACACCTAAACCCGCCTCAAAACCAACACTGATTGGTCGGTCGTTTGGCGAAGAGCTCCAAATGTTCTCTATCTCAAGATACCAGACTGATCTGCGAGTAGAAAACTGGAGCTCGCCAGATCAGGACTGTTTCACGAGGCTTCAATCCTGCCTCTTGTCTACAAGATGTTGTGAGGCCACTTGTGTCATCACCCAGATAATAGCTCGCTGAGATCAGCACCTGCCTATGGCGTCAAAGGTTCTGATTTCGAGCCCCTGGTGTTGCAAGATGATCATACAATTCTTGAGTCAACCCAGGTTGACTCAATAATATAAATTACAGGCATCTATATGTTGTCTAGACAAAGAATTTACTAGAGATTCATTGATTTTTGACAGTATTTTAAAATCCGCACCCGGATTCTCTTAATAAAATAAATTACAGACCTTACTAGACAAAGCACACAAATTCTCAGATTTTTTTATTATTAATTAATTTCTGAGTGTTTTAAAATCCTGCATCAGCTCTTGCCTTCAGACCGAAAGGTTGTGAGTTCAAGACCCCAGTATTACATCTTATACATAATCAGCCATTGTGCTTTGGACACCTTCCCTGCATGTTTTAGATGTTTATCAGCATCAACACACCTGTCTGAAATGATCAGCTCATTAGTTTGTCTCATAGCTTAACATGCCACTGTGTACTCTGGCATTATGCTTTGGGGATTGGGGGGAGACACATGGTTTCTTAGAGGAGCTGTAGCTCAACGAGGTTGATACTGGTTTTCAGAGCAAGAGGTTACAAGTTCAAATCCCCTACTCACCACTCACCAACCCTCACTTAAACATTAGGCCTGTTTCTTGGGCCTACTCAATGGATAAGCAGGAATGTTTCCGTTTGGCACTTCTGCTGACAGAATCTTAGTTTATTTGCCATTTTTTCTCCTCTTCTACATCTACCGCCTTTTTCTTTTCCTGCTCATTAATGCTCGGCCCTGACCATCAGCTAAAATTTTACTTTTGGTTTCTGATATCCAGAAACAAACAAAACAAGCTGTGTATGTGTTTAAATTAGCCTGAAGCAAATCAAAAGTAAGTGGGCCCCCTGGAAAACAATTACTATTATTATTTGCTATACTGAACTCCAATATGTTTTAAGTAAGCAACTACTGTAGACATCTGTAAGCTATACAACTACTTGTGATTTTTCTCCAGCTATAGAAAACATGTTATTGTCAATAGAATGTAGAATAATGAGTACCTGTGAGATCTTACCTTGGCAAAATAAGAAAAAAGGAAGTTATTTTAACTCAATCAGATGATCCTCATCAGTTTTGGTGATTGTTGGCCGCCACACACACTGGAGAGGAAGTCTGGAGACACACACACACACACACACACACACACACACACACACACACACACACACACACACACACAGACAAGAATGCAGAGAAGACAAGTCAGTATCAGGTTCTTTGTTCTGCTGTTTCTTGATATGAAATTATAGGAAAGATAACACTGGGCCTTGTTGTGGACTTCAATATGCTCTAATCCTATTCATGTTACGCCATCCCTAACCACCCCCTCCAGCCCGATTTAAACACTGAGATTGTATCCTTTTCTGATTGTTTTAGTTGTCTTAACTGATGCAAGACACATTGTAATATATTCAAAGAGGTAGAAAATGCAAAACCATAGCAAACACAAAACCATACCATTTCAACGGTTGTGTATACATTACAACTTACTTTAGATTTGTTTAAATTTGCATAATAACTCAAAACTTGTTTGTCAAAGCTTTCGCTGTTGCCTATTAAATATTTTTGCTGTAGCATATTAAAGCGCAGGACCAAATCAACTTATAATTTCAAACTCGGCTTCATTTCTTAAGTTAGTGAATAGTTTTTACTTGTGAACACACATTTTTCCATAATCAGTGCGAATTAACTGTTAATAATTTAGAAGTGTCCTATAAGGACTAGACATTCCTTTGTATGAAAGTGCTCAGTTTAAACAAATTGCATTAGTAAAATCATAGAAATAAAATGGGTAAATGAACTAATTTTGCACAACCATAACATATGATCATATTATCCAGATATAATTCCACTTTGAGTCAACACAAGATCATACTGAAAAGTCACCCAGCCAGTTACACATTTCTACATACACTAACTATTACTGACATCAGAGTGAACGTATCAACACTGTAACATTGTTCTTCCAAACAATCTTCTATATTACAACATAAACACTTCAGTATAAATCCAATCGTGGTTTGGGCTCTACAAAGACAGTATATCAAAGGCCATGATTGACAAAAGATATAATGATGTAATTTATTCAGAAACTAAGTACTTGTCATTGACAAGTAGGTTAGGTGCACAACTTGACAGACCAACTCTGTTAGCTAGCTGACATTAGCTAGCAGAGACCAGCAAGAGCAAGCACTTTTACTGGCTAGCGTTGCTTCCCCCTCTACTACACACGTATTAACTTCTTTTTTTTTAATGGAAAAGACAATGTAAACGTTAATCGTAAATACGACATGTGAAAAAAGACACAATGTCTATCAGGAGTTATGTCATGAAAACAGGCACCGTTTAGTGTGGGTCTGTGACTGGTGCAAACGTTACTAGAGAGCAGTGGCGGCTACATTAGCCTGCTAGTTGAAGCCTGTAAACAGCCATGACTAGCGTTAGCGAGGAAGCTGGCAGGAGCTTGACCAGACAGCAGAAGTCATTAGCAGTCGTCACGGATCGACAACAAATTCACTCTTACCAAGCCTCTGGAGGCTGTAGGCGTAAAGGTGACACCAAGCAGATCTATATCAACTGGATGCAATGGGCGAAATAGACAGAAGACGGTGGGAAAGAGCGAGTACAGTGCTCAGCCTCTGTGGAGGTCTTCACCTGGTGCTTCCATGTCTGTTTACCAGACTGCATTCTGGGACAGAGACGTCACTGCGCCCGCCCGCACGCTCACTCACTCTGATAAGCCACAATGGTTAAAGCAGCTTCTCCATCAGTGTTTTTGGTCTGTTATCTTAAATGAAAAACAATGCCATAAAACTTGGGACATTTGTAAATGAGCACGGTATTAAAAAACAAGGTCAAGGAGGTGTCATATTTCATTCTGTGAGAGGTGTACTTGAAAATGTTTAGTTAGTTAGTTTTCACTTAGGAATGGAATTTGCCTTGGTTTGTTTGGTGCATACAATAAACATATGGAAATAGAATAGACAATAAACCATAGATCAAAGTACTGCAACAATTAAGAACATACATATGGAATATAAACATTAAAATAGAAATATATAAAAGACACCATAACAAATATGTACAATATAACTGTTCGAATTGCTGTGGATTACAGGTGTGATTTTTGTGGACTTAAAAAAAAAGAAGAAGCATTTTCTCAGTGTATTTATTCCTGAACTTAAAATGTTTGACAAGGACACCAAGTTGTAATATAACTGAACCGTCATGTTTTGTTTTATAATGGAGGAGAAGCTCACAACTGGAAAAATTAAAAGGAATTGCAGATATTAGTAAAAGTGCTCCAGGAAACATTCAGAAAACAAAATACAACTAATAATAGTACTAGTAAATGCTCTCATCATGGCCTTAGTTGTAGCTTAAAGTCAAGTGCTAATTCTAAGGCGAGGTAAGGCTTAAAGCTTTCACTTTCTACACATCTTGTCCTGTACTTCCTAAAGTGAAAGAGTATAGACTCACTTTAGGATTATCACAACTGCAGCCCCTTTTGCTGAATTTGTTTAACAAAAGGCCTTACTTTCAGAGGTGTCAATTCCAGGTCCAGAAAGTAAAAGTCCTGCCATGTGTTTATTCCACCAATGAACTCAGCCAGTTGATTTCACTACTAATTAGTGAAATCAGCTGCTAATTAGTAAAATCAGCTGGCTGAGTTCATTGGTGGAATAAACACATGGCAGGACTTTTACTTTCTGGACCTGGAATTGACACCTCTGCTTACTTTGACCCTCCAGTGTAGGCTATATTTTAGCATTTTAGTGTCAATGCAGATGCAGATCTGGGTTATTTTTTTTTCTGTAGTTATACTTTGAAATAGAAGCTGTCCCTGCTTTTGAATGGGAGAAATTAATTAAATTATATAATTTAGTCCATTTAATAAATGACAAGTATTTCTTCTTGAATAAAGCTTTAAAAAAAAACTTTCAATTCACACTGTGCTCTCCTCTGTGGCCAATCATCGCCGTCTGCTTTGTCCACTTCCTGCTGTTCAATAAAGTTTATCTAGCTCTACACAGACATGGGAGCTGTTACAGATGGTAAGCAACATTAACGTTTCAGTTCATTTATTTCATCTCTCTGGCAAAAGACACAGTTGAAATGTGTGCCGAAGCTCTTAAAGTATCCATATGTATACAGGCGTACTGTCAAAAACGAACCAATGTTACACGTAGAAGCAGCTTGCTTTCAAAACGGCTAATATACAGTAGCCATGTTAGCTAGCTAACGTTAGCTCACAGATAGCTCAACGGCTCTTGAATTTTTCAGCAGTATCTGAAATGTTGTTTGATTCCCGCTTTCGCCCCTATTCCAGATGAAGTTATTCGGAAACGTCTTCTTATTGACGGGGACGGAGCTGGAGATGACCGCCGAATCAACGTGCTGCTTAAGAGTTTCACCAAATGGTGCAACTCGACTGGGACCCCAGAGGAAGGGTACGTGAGCCCAACAGACCCCAGCCTTGGACCTTGTCACCAAGAATTTCTATAAAAGTGTGGTGAAGAACTTGCTTTGAGTCTTTAACAGTTTTGTAATTCTGTCCAGGTTCACACAGTATCAAAGGATGATGGGCACACTGGCCCAGTGTGAATTCTCCATGGGGAAGACGTTGATGGTTTATGACATGAATCTGCGTGAAATGGAGAATTATGAGAAAATCTACACTAACATAGGTAGGTATAAGGATTTTGCTGACACTGGCTCTGACTATTTACAACCCAGACCCCCTTTTATTTAATAACGCACACAAAGTGTAAGTGTTGACAACCTGTCCTCTGTGTATTCTTTTATAGTGGCTTGCATACGTTTACACACCCATGCTAAAGTTGACTAAAAAGAGGAATAAAAAAAAACATCTTTTGGAAATTGATCTTAATGCCTTAATTAAAATAGGAAAAATCCAAGCATAAAGGACACCAATTTTCTTTGTGAATGAATAATGTATTGTAAATAAATGTTCATCCTTAAAATACAGGGGGCATAAGTATACACACCCTTATGTTAAATTCCCATAGAGGCAGGCATATTTTTATTTTTAAAGGCCAGTTATTGCATGGATCCAGGATACTATGCATCCTGATAAAGTTCCCTTGGCCTTTGGAATTAAAATAGCCCCCCCATCATCACATACCCTTCACCATACCTAGAGATTGGCATGGGTTACTTTCCATAAAATCATCTCTCAATGCAAATCAAACCAGCTATTAGGCTAACTGACATACAATCATGCCAATCTCTAGGTATGATGAAGAGGATGTGGGGCTATTTTAATTCCAAAGGCCGAGGGAACTTTATCAGGATGCATATTATCCTGGATCCATGAGATAACTGGCCTTTAAAAATAAAAATCTGCCTGCCTCTATGGGAATTTAACATAGGGGTGTGTATACTTATGCTCCCTGTATTTTAAGGAAGGACATTTATTTATTTACTATACATTATTCATTCACAGAAAGAAAATTGGTGTCCTTAAAGGTTGTATTTTTCCTTTTCTTTTTAATTAAGGCATTACAATCAATTTCCAGAATGTTTTTCTTTTTTATTCCTCTTTTTCAACTTTAGCATGGGTGTGTAAACTTATGCAAGCCACTGTAGAAATACAGAAATACTCATGTTCTTGCATTTCATACTTTCTATGTGGTAACTAGCAGAACTGGGCCACCAGGGTCACCACAAAACAATAGGCTCTTCCGAGATGAGTGCCGGTTAGATTTGTGTCCGACTTGATCCTGACTTGCTCTGACGTCATGCACACATGGGCAACGATAACCTCACGAGATCAAGGTGGCCGCAGTTCTGAGACGCAGGCAGCAGAGTTGCTTTTCACTGACTGCAAAACCCAGGCGGACCCAGGGCATGCTGGGAAACGCCGGCCTCTCAGCTGATCTAACAGACTCAACATGATGACGTTTTATATAAACTTTTAATTGATTTTGATTTGGGGGGATTTTAACTTTTTGTCTGATTTTTTTTTTAAAGGCTTATTTTGTACAAACCACATGTTGTGTGGCTGATGGTGATGTTTAGAAGTCAGAGAGACTAAATCCGTTCAGATTACAGATCATCTACAATGTAAATCAGCAAAAGATTGCATGTAGAGCATTTTGAGAGCAACTCTGTCATAATAAAACCAACTGGAGACTGTGTAGGAGCTGATATATGAGTCTGATAACATTTAATTAAATCGGAATCGGACCACAGTGTTTGTGTCACTTCCTGTTCAGCCTGAAGGCTGCTGGAAACTGCTGGAAACTGTCCGATTTGACAGCGGATTTTTGTCACCGCTCCCGCCTGCTCTTGTCCACTTTACAGGCGAGGCATAGTTCATCTCAATTGAGTCTATTGTCTGTGTTTGTGTTAACATTATCACCATCTTGTCTACGTTGCAGAACAAAACATCACGTCTGCACACGAGAAGATAGCAGAATGCAAAAAAGAAATTCAGCGAGCAAAGAGAATACGGAAGAATCGGCAAGGTAAGAATATTTTCAGTGCTCCAGATCGATTTAGGCAACTACCTACAAAAAAAGAGATGTAATACTTGTGGTGTTTTACATAGACTGAGAGATACCTAAGGCAACGATGGCGTTATAGTGTAACCATGTTCAAGTAAAACTAGGGATGCACCGAATCCAGGGTTCGGATTCAGCTAACCATAGACAGTCACAGCTAAAAACTTGTGTTAACCAGACGACCATTACCAGCTTTGCTAGTCCTACACCAAACAAACCGTGGGCATCAGATAACCCACGAGCCAAAGCCATTCATTGAGATAGGGTAAACATTGGCCTTGTCAAAATAGTTTTTCCCACTTGTCTTCCTGGCATAATGTTGCCAAATCTTTTTATTTTAATTTTTTACAGTTAAAATAAAATGAAAAATGCACTGCTGTGGACGTTGATTACTTCATTAATGTGTTTACTTTGTTAATGGAGGATGGGAGTAGGATTCGGTTCGGGTTCGGCAGAATCTTAACCAGTGGATTCGGTGTTCGGCCCAACCCCAAAAATCTGGATTCAGTGCATCCCTAAGTAAAACCAATACATTCAACAGTTACATAGTAACATAGTGCTGAAACTGTTAATAGATCAAATCAGCAAAACAATAATTGTGAACTATTCTGACAATGTATTACTCTATTCTGTCATTTAGTAGCTTCTCTAATGTGAGGATTTGCTAATTTTCATATATATATATATATATATATATATATATATATATATATATATATATATATATATATATATATATATATATATATATATATATATATATATATATATATATAAATTGTAAACTAAATATATCTTTAACTTTTGAAATGTTGATCGGACTAAAGAAGCAATTTTATTTTTTACTGTAAAATTGTCAAATTAATTAACACAGAAAAACCTAAATTGTTCACAGGGTGAAACTATTTTCTTTGAGGAGCTCGGTACTGTTTGTCTATCAGGTTATTACATTTTATTATTACAACTGCAAACTCAGTTGTAATTCATGAAATGGACGCTCACGGATTGAGTTTAAACAAATGATGAATCATAAGGGTGATTTGTGTAATTTTATAAATCAAGCAGTAGACACATGATTTTACCAGCAGCCTTCAGACATCCGATGAGCTTTTAGAAGTAATAACCGATGGATAGAGAATGCATTTCAAAATGGAAATGACAAATTTAAATGGAGGCAATAGATTTCTGATTTGACAAAAGGTTAAAATAAAAGAAAAGAAATAGTTAGTTGGCTAGTTTGAATTTTTTTGCTTGGCTCACATTTTCCCTTTTTCCTTTCCTTTCAGAGTACGATGCTTTAGCTAAGGTTATCCAGCAGCACCCAGACCGCCATGAAACGCTAAAGTGAGTCAGCTTTTCATTTGTTTCATCCAGATATTGAGTTGTTGTACTTCACGTGTTAGAGCAGTTTTGGTTTGGATAATCCGATGATGTGCTTAATGTTGGTTTGGTCACTTACAGGCAGTTGGAGGCGCTTGACAAAGAACTCCAGTTACTGTCTCGCACCAAGGAGAACGTAGATGCAAAGGTAAAGCCAAGTACATTATCATCTCTTCTATTCAGAACTCTAATGTCTTCAATCATTAGAAATCTTGTATTTAAAATTGTTCTCTTCCTATTGTCCCACACAGTTGGAATTAAGAAAGAAGCAGTTCCATGTGCTACTCAGCACCATACAGGAACTACAGCAGACACTCGAGAGTGAGTAAAGAGAACATTCGCCATACTTTGTTTGGGCTTTTCGATTTCCCTTTCACTCCCTCTGTTCTTTATTCTCAATAGCTGTTGATCTGTACATTGTTTAAAAAAACAAACAACATTGATCCGTTTAGCTGTGAAGTTCTGTAAAAGTAAAGGGACCTATGTCTTGCTAATCATTTTTTTTAATCTTTCCTAGATGACGAGAAATCTGACAATGACGATATCAATCAAGAGAGCCCTGCAGAGAATGGGGAATGAATTTGAAGACATCCTGACTGAAATAAATAGAAGTGAACCGCTTTTAAATGATTTTGTTTTTGCTTAAAAATACTTTTTGTATACATGTATTTTTGAATAAATTTGACTTGTGCACAAATTCAAATGGTGAATTTTCAGACTCATGCTTTTTCTCATTTGACTTATAATTGTGTTTGCAAGGATTTCATAATGGAAAAGGACTGTATGCAAGAGAGATACATCAGACGGATATTAAATAACACAGGAATAAAAGTTAAAGAGAAAAGCATTAATGGTTGTCAAGAAAAAAATGTATTCAATCATGGAAGAGTGGTTATGTTTATGTGCTTGGTTGGAATATCTCTTAAATGTATATTTCATCTGTAAAACCACAAGGGGGAGCTAAAGTACTTAGGTTTATACTGATACTATTTGTGAGTAGTCATGAGCCAGCTCGATGTACAGTTTACCAAGAATCAAACTGATAGAAGGCAGATAAAATAAGAGTGGTTTAATGGATTTTTAGGAATAGGAAATAATTGGTTATTACAGTTCTGTTTGTAGTGAAATAGGAAACTGCTGCACATCCTCTGCTGCTATACTGTTCTGGAAGAAGACCGATCAGGATTGTAGTAATTGTCCTTTTGATCAATGTTTAGTAGTAGTAGTTGCAGATTATCCATCATTTCCTTTAAAGTCAGTAATTGTTCACGTTGAGAATATGTAACTCTTAAGTAAAAAAAAAAAAAATATATATATATATTTATTTTAAGAGAAAGATTGTCAGATTGAGTAGTCTTGCCTGTATAAACAAGTTGGAATAACCACATTAGACAAACAGTCAATTCTCAAAGTCGAACCGTTGCTTTATTTAAACAAATACATTTGAACAAATATATAAGATGCATTTGAATAATGTTTAAGTCTGTAATTATTTAAGAAACACTATGTGCTTGTCCAGCCATCAGTAGGAAACAATGACAAAGCATCAAAATACAGGCACAATGTCAATAATCTTTTCTGGGGAAGATAAGTTATAATATTAATATATAATATTAAAACACTTATGTTTGGAGCTGTGTTGTAGGCTGTTTGCTTAAGTTGTCTTGTTGACAGTTGTTTTGTATTGCACTGATCAGGAGTAGCGCTCCTAATTGCATTGTATTTACTACAATGACTATAAAATCTTTCTATTCTATTCTCTATTTCAATTCTATAAGTTCCCTGGAAGGAATTGAACTAGGGTGTGACCTTTATAGTGTGATCCTATGATCTGCTTTTGCTGTGTGAAATAACAGGCAGAACTTCTTTAACCGGAATACATATTACAGTACAATTAAAACGACCCCCCACATACTGACCTGTTTTGACTTAGCTGTTACATCTAAGGCAAATGTGTCCCTTTAACAATCGACACGGTAAAAAACAATCCTGTAACCACAATTGTACTGTATTTGCTAAATGATCAAGGTACAGTGAACTCATGCTGTTAGGCCTCGGAGGCCTCCTCTAGAACTCCACCAGGTATCTGCGTGCCTTCATGAGGCGGTTAAGGCGACTCTGCAAAGCAGCCCTCTGGCTGCCGATGTCACAATCCTCTTTCAGCAAGAACTCCAAATTCTCTCTATCCTGAAGCATCTGCAGCATCTCCCTCTGCAGCTGGACGGCAGACTCCTGCAACATCTGGTAGCGGATCACCAGCGGGATCTGGTCAGCCAGACGCTGACTGGCAATCTGAAGAAGGAAAAAGAAAGTAAAGTTTGACAAACGAGGGAAGAATGAGCGTCTAAACCTTGCTGGAATTGTTTTTGTTTATGAATCATCCCTCTCCATTGAAACTTACTTTGTAGTATGATTTAAGGTGCAACATCAGCTCCTGAAGCGTTGCATGATTATCCATGCTGTACACAATACTCCTTTCTTTATATAATAATGACATGTCTCTCAGTCTGTCTTCCTCATCCACTTCCTCCTCTTTTTTCCTGTCACTCAAACTGCTGCTGTATGTCCTGTCCTGAGAGTAAACGATCAGCTCCATCTTGAACTGGGTTCTCAGCATGGCTTCAGCAGTGGACTCTTTTTGTTGCTTGATGGCTTCGATCTTTGCCTAGAAAATAAGATTCTGGTCAGTGTGAACACTGAGAAAAACATTATGGACTTTAAAAGTTTGATATACTTATTAAACATGGCTACCTTGGCTGTTTTAATGAGGTTAGGAAATCCAATGAAGCTACTTATGGCCAGCTGTATGAACACCTTCCGAACAGCATCTGGAAGAAATGGAAATACAAGAAGATGTAGCAGCTTGATCTCCACCGAGCACTTCAATGGTAGCTGTATGGTAAGAAAAGAAAATTTAGGTAATAACGTAAAACATATACCTCCTATATCCTTGAGTTTCTTGACAGCGGGTTCTTCCAGCTCTTTGAGCTGGTCCTTCACCATGACCTCAAAGGTCTTGTAGTTGATGAAGCCCGGCAGTTCTCTTCCACGGTACTTCTCTTCATATTCCTCCACCTCTCTCTCAATCCTCTTGCTAACTGCAACACACAAACATATATTTCAGTGTCCTGCTGATGGACATCTGTAGACCAGATCAAAATTATACACTCACACTTTTCTCCGGAGTGGTCCAGGTGGGCATTCCACTTCCCAAACTCTCTTCTGAGTGTAGAAAAGACATTGAGCCGGTCTCCACACTTGAGTTCCTCTCCTGTAGTCAGACTGATGGCATCCTGAGTGAATGCTGTCACTTTCTGCAGCACACACGTGACAGCAGAAACAATTGTTTACAGGGGTTTTATGTTTATGTAATACCTTTTGAAATGCATACATGGTGGTGAGCATTTTGTCTTTACAGCCAGGTAAATGTTATGTAGCATGAGGAATCTCACATCAATGAGGAAGAAGAGTCTCTCAGCTGCATCCGTTGGGGGTCCAGTGCCGTATCTCTCCAGCTCTGCTTGAGTCTGTACTAGTTTCTCCTCTATCTGCTCTTCCAGTCGAGGCAGAGATCTCTGTGAATTACACAAGGGTAGAAACATTTAACAAATCTAAAGTAAACAAAGAAATGTATGGTAAACTCTTAATATGAGGGAGTAAGAATTCACCTCAATGTGATGCACCAGCTCAAGTGTGAGTTTCTCAGCCAGTTTGGGAACAGTAGCGTGGCCGTCATTGTAGAGAGTTCTACAGGAAGAATTAAAGGCTACTGAGTACATGTCATATCACATAGAAAGTCACAGCATTAATAATTTACGGTGAAAATGTTCATTACAATTACCTGAAAAAGAATAAACTTACTGAAAATGCACATGATCGTTGAAGAAGGCTTTCTCTCTTTCTATTGCTTCGGTCAGAGACACCTTGTCTGTGATGTCCTTCTGACCCCTGCACCGGACGATCATGTAGCCCTTCTTCAGGTGGATGACCTCGTTATGGACAATATCAACCACTGTCTCTTCTGTGCCTTTGTCCACCAGGTCGGGCTTGGTCAAGATACCTGAGAGAGAGAAAGACATACAGACAGTGAACTATCTAATAGTTAAGTCATTTGTGCAAGTAGTCCTTTTCTAATATCATCCCTATTTACCCAGAGTCCTCTCCCCATCAGGATCCACCTCCTGTGCCATCTTCAAAGCCTCTGTGGTTGCTATGTCGACGTTGCATGGAACAACCACCAAGCTGATGGTTTCTTGTCTTTTGATGAACTTCTGGATCAGTCTCTTTATCTGAAAGAATGTATTCATATCACACATCAAGTTATAAGCTATAATAACGTAATAATGTATACTTTATTAATCCACAAGGGGAAATTACAATGTTTTCACTCTGTTGTTATTACACACAGGCCTGAATTACACACACACATGCTCAGTACCTATACATGCACTAATGGAGAGATGTCAGAGTGAGGGAGCTGCTCATGAAAAAGTGCCCTGAGCAGATGGTGGTGCCAATCGATGTCTTGCTCAAGAGCACCTTGGCAGTGCCCAGGAGGTGAACTAGCACCCCTCCAGCTACCAGTCCACCACCATACTTTGGTCCGTATGGGGACTTGAACCAGCAACACTCCAGTTCCCAACCCAGCTCCCTACTGACTGAGCTACTGCCACCCCAAATCACTACCACATCACTATTCTGCTTAAGTGTATAATGAGTAAAGAATTACAGGACCAAAGTCTACAGCCTTGCTATAATCCATAAAACTCACTGTCAATTTTTATTTATTTATCTATTTTTATCTTTGGAACAACTTTCTACCCAAGACATTGCTCTGATAAAAACTGCTGACAGTGGGCTTGGGGGACTGAACTAGCATACCTGGTCTCCGATGTTCTCTGGTTGTCCCTTTACAGCCACCCTGGCGATGCCGGGCAGGTCAATGAGCGTCAGGTCTGGGACATCAGGAGAGGCGATCTCCAGAGTGATGAGGTCATCACTGATCCCCACCCCGACCCCGGCCATTTCATCCTGAGCTGGAGAGAGAAGACATGATGTAAAATGAGTACAGAGGATGAAAGTGCTGATCACTAAAGCCTAAAAGAAAATCTGTAGTCCATCAATACTTGGCTTTTGATGGTGATATGTAATACTGTACCTTCTCTAATCTTTCTCTCCACATCTGCGGGGTCTTCTATCTCTTTCTCAAAGTCCTGGTAGCTTATCTTTCCGTACCACTCCTCTCCTTCTCGCCTTCGCTTCATCTTCAGTTCGAGAGGACATCTTGTCACAATGCCTGAATTAATGAAGATTGAATTATGATGAGGAGAGAAAGTGAAATAAAGTGTGCTTGGTGAAATTATGAAAAGCAGTTGGCGCTCTTAGAAAACACTTGATATCATCTTTATAAAGTTGGGTCAATCTTCTTCATCTTCAAAACATATTCCAGACATAATAAATATGGTAGAGAAGTCTAACACCAATGTCACATGTCTTGGCAAAATCCATGACCCAAATGTAAACAGGGACATTTCTGTAGGGTGGCTTTATGTACACATGGTGAACACATTATACCTGCTAAATAGTGTGAGCCACTGTGAGCATGTTAGCATGCTGACATTAGCAAAGCACCTACATATGTAGACAGGAGAATAGACAGGAATGGGGGGGGAGAGGGGATGACCCACAGCAAATGGCAGCGAGTGGAAGGAAACCATTACAGTCTATGAATGAAACCCGGTGCATGCTCTAACGCAGAGATCTTCAACATGCTGTAAAAATAAGAGATGAGCAGCGCGCCTTCCGTGGTCTGTGCAGCTTCAGGTTGAATAATGGACGTGCTCTGCTGTGGAGATGCTGCGGCAGATGTGTCGCGTTTGTGCTCCGGTGTATTTCTGCCGTAGTTTCGGTATTCCACCTCCGATGTAGAGCAGCGTAAAGCCACTTCCCTAAACTTTTGCTCATTTAGAGACCAGAGTCTCAAATGGGACCCATGTGTCTGTCAGAAGGTCTGAAATCGACCATATCGGACAGAGCGATCACGTAATTCACAGCAAACTATGGTGCAGATAGATTATTTTCTGAAATATAGTGACTTTACTCTTGTAACAGCTATAACTTTATTTTTCCTCAAAATATCAGAAAATATCAGAAACCTTGCTCAAACACATCTGAAATATGACAGTCCAGGGGTTTATTAATTCATTAAAATTAATTAATGTATCATTGAGGTGATTAATTGTCATATGCACATTTAAGGGAATTACTTCCTCAACAAAAGATGCAAAAGAGGGGGGAAGAGTAGGAATGATGCCCATGGCTACATGCTGACTCAGCTATAATTAGAAAAGTCGACAGGAGAATAATGAACCTTAAGTAGGCCTATCCAAATACTTTTTTTGTGACAGTAACTTACCACTGCCTCTTGGCAGAGCCACCCCGGAAAGCGCCTCCAACACGGAGCTCTTCCCCGAGCTTTGGTCTCCAATCACGGCGATGGCTGGCAGCGCCAAGTCCTTCTCTACACCCAGAGAGCGAAGAGAGTCGATGAGGTCGATGCAGGGACGCACCTTCTCCTCATACTGCTGGTTCAGAGTGTTCATGATGATGACTTCTTGTTATCTGGAAAGAAATTGTGTTTAAAATAGGAATTCAACCGCAAAAAAGTCCTATTCACTGAAACCGTGCCGAGAGACAATTGCAGATGCTCGAATGCCGAAACTTAAGTGTGACGTGACGGATGCCAACTGCGGATAGGTTCAGGGATGCAGCGGTAAAAGGAAATGAAAGTTAACTTAGCTTTCGTTTCCTTGGCTTTCTTTCTTATTTATTTCCTTGACTTTCATAGTCAGTTCCTGTAGGCAGGTGAACTGTACCAATCCTAACAATGCTATGACTGCAGTGAGTTATTGTTTGAGCAACATATTCTACGATTTATATTTGATTAAAAAATAACATAACCTCCTTAGTAGCCTACAGTCTGCCTGACCATTTTCTAGCCTCAGCCCACTTGCATCTTAGTTTGTTGAACCCCTAAAGGTGTTCTTAATTTATAAAGAAACTATTTTTTAACTGTAAAAATCTTTTAAGAAAATATAATGTCTGCATTTCATTTAACCTTTATGCTTTTCTTTCTCAGCAGTCAAATTCGCTTTCTGTTTAATCTCCTCAAATAAAATCCACATTTTTTTTCAGATCATGTCTCTGCCCCTTCTGTGCTAATAGGGCCAAGCCAACCATTAGTGATTCTACCTTTTCTTATTATTACACATCTTTCCTCTGCCATGGGAGTCTATTATATACTGTCTATGATGACGCCCCATAGAACCGTACAGTAAAAAGTTGTGACATTTGGCACATTGATTCTGGACAGTCCCATAATTCTGTTAATACTGTGGCAGGTCTTATTTGTGACGTCAACGTAATTGATCCGGCCACCATATTGGATTTTTTTGGATAAAAAGTTTTCACTGGTCACAAAATTTCTCAGATTTTTACGAAATTTGGCACAGATGATCTTCAGACCAAGCCGCATAAACGTTATTCCATTGTATATTGATATTCAAAAGCATTTGCCCGTCACAGCCAATTGAAATCGACGGCAAAGCCGCTAAACAGGAAGTGAACTCATATCTCGGGGAGGCTTTCACGTATTAAAACCAATCTCAATACTTGGACTCATGACCCAATTAGGAGGAGGCTCAAAAAATTGGTGACTTTTGACCACTACAGGGGCGCTATAATCACACGAAGTAGGCTCATATCTCAGCTTTCCTCAGGACCGTAGCTTTAAAGGTCCCATGGCATGAAAATGTCACCCCCTCTCTCTCCTCCTCAATAGCTACAGACACAGAAATGGCACATACTAAGGAAAGCTCATTGTGGGACTGGCTCTAGTGGCTGTAACTCTGCACCAAGGCAGAATTTCGGGAAAGAGACTTCGGATACACTATTAGGGGACCACTAAGGTCTATATAAAAGCATCCAAAGAGCAACATGTCATGGGACCTTTAAATGCTATAGAGAAGGAGAGAGGAGGGGGGCGGGGGCAAGGTGGAGGGTGGGGGTGTGGCCTTGACCAACTGCCACTTTGCTTGTTTGCAAGCCATGATGTCTCTCTCTTTCTCATGGGCAGGCCAAATTCTCTGGGTGGGCAAAGCAGAGAAAGGGGAGGTAACCTTGCTCCTTATGACCTCATAAGGAGAAGATTTCAGATTGGTCCATCTGAGCTTTCATTTTCTCAAAGGCAGAGCAGGATACCCAGGGCTCAGTGTACACATATCACCATTTCTAGCCACTGGGGGACCATAGGCAGGCTGGGGGAACTCATATTGATGTTAAAAAACCTCATAAAGTGAAACTGTCAACATTGTGACTTCAACAAAGCTTTAATTTAAAAACACTGGATTAAAAAATATAAAATATAAGACATTTCAGTGTTCATCCAAACACCTTCATCAGTTGTTTAGTGCACAGGAAGTAACTTTGGCTTTAATACACAAGGCAAACCACCTATCCTCTCTGTCTAGGATACAGTATAGACATCTTGCGTTTGAAAACTGTGTTGTTCTTTTTGTAGATGAGTATAGACTGCTGAGTTTTTTTTCGCCTGTGTTGAAACATGCGTCGGCTGAGCGGCTGTTTTGTCTCCCCAATGTACAGATCTTTACACTCCTCCTTGCATTTGATTGCATACACCAGGTTGCTCTTTTGATGTTTTAGAATCTTGTCCTTGGGGTGGACTAGACGCTGTTTCGGTGTGTTTTTGGGTTTAAAATATACAGGGATGTTGTAATTAGAGAACACTCTCCGGAACTTCTCAGACAGCCCAGCAACATATGGGATAACAACATGGCTTCTTCTGACCTTATGATTTGTTTCTGTTGATGGTTTAGAAACTTTTTGGGGGTTCTTGTTCTTGTCTGAAACACCCACTCAGGATAGTGACACTGTTTTAATGTGTGTTTTACATGTTTTTGTTCCTCATCCCTGGCCTCCCAATTTGTAGGCTCAGTCTCCGCCCGATGTTGCAAAGTGCAGAAAACTCCCAGTTTATGCTCTAGAGGGTGGTGAGAGTCAAACATTAGGTACTGGTCAGTGTGGGTTGGCTTCCGATAAACTTCCACCTGGACCTGGATATCTATATTTTCTACCTAAATTTGATTATCCTAATTTGATTCACCTACATTTCTAACCGCCCTCTTTTCAGGCACTTCCAGTTTTCATTCATTTCATTTTAAATAAAGAAGTATTTCTTTTTGTCTTTTTAATTTTTATTCCATTGTTATTTTATCAGTTATTTGAACAATCTTATCATGTGAAACACTTTGTGACTGTCTGTAAAAGGTGCTATATTAAATAAACATACTCTATTCTTATCAAGACACAGCTTGTTTAAATAGTATTTGCAACCTTCTTAATTTTTGGTGTCAACATAATCGATTTGAAGCATCACAACAACAGAGCAAATGCTAGATAAATCTAACACAATCATAATGCACTCACTCTTAGACACCATGCTCTGATCGTCTAAACGTTAAGGTACGTGTTCAGGCCAAATCATGAAATGGTGCATTAGTAACTTCTGGTTTTCAGAGCATGTTCTAATATGACGAGCTGTTTAGAAAATCACGATTCTACACTTAATACCCAATGTGACAAATAATATACCTACTGCCCAACCATAAATGATTATGACAAGCTGAAAAACAAAATCATGCTGTTGGGCATGACCTCCTCTAAAACTCCACCAGGTATGTGCGGGCCTTCATGAGGTGTTTGAGGCGACTCTGTAAAGCCGTCCTCTTCCTGCCAATGTCACAATCCTCACTCAGCAACAACTCCAATTTCGGTTTATCCTGAAGCATCTGCAACATCTCACTCTGCAGCTGGATGGCAGACTCCTGCAAGATGTGGTAGCGGATCACCAGCGGGATCTGATGAGCCAGATGCTGGCTGACAAACTGAAGAAGGAAAAAGAAAGAAGAGTTGAAATGACGAGGACAGTTACTACAAAAAACATAACCTTGCTGTCATTACTTTTGATCATGAATTATCCCTCTACATTAAAACTTACTTTGTAGTATGATTTAATGTGCAACATCAGCTCCTGAAGTGTTGCATGATTATCCATGCTGTTCACAATACTGCTTTCTTTATGAAAGTTTGTGCCTTTGCATTTGTCTTCCTTCTCTTCCTCCTCTCTCTTTCGCTCACTCAAACTGCTGCTGTATGTCCAGTCCTGAGAGGAAGCAAGCAACTCCATCTTGAACTGGGTTCTCAGCATGGCTTCAGCAGTAGACTCTTTTTGTTGCATTATGGATTCGATCCTTGCCTAGAAAATAAGATTCTGGTCAGTCTGAACACTGCCAAAACAGAATGCAAAAAAAAAAAAAAAAACGGATTACGATCAAATCATAACAAAGTCAATATCAAACTGATAAAAGAGTACTACCTCGGCTGTTTTAATGAGGTTAGGAAATCCAATGAAGCTACTGTGGGCCAGCTGTATGAACACCTTTCTAACAACATCTGGAGGAAATGGAAATACAAAAAGATGCAGCAGCTTGAGCTCCACCGAGCACTTCAGCTGTACGGTAAGAAAATAAAACTTGATTAATAAATAAAAACATTTAAATGTATCATATATTGAATCATATACCTCGTATGTCGTTAAGTCTCAAGACAGCGGGTTCTTCCAGCTCTTTGATCCGCTCCTTCACCATGACCTCAAAGGTCTTGTAGTTGATGAAGCCCGGCAGTTCTCTTCCACGGTACTTCTCTTCATATTCCTCCACCTCTCTCTCAATCCTCTTTTTCACTGCAACACACAAACATATATTTCAGAGTCCTGCTGATGGACATCTGTAGACCAGATCAAAATGATACACTCACAGTTTTTTCCTGAGTGGTCCAGGTGGGCATTCCACTTCCCAAACTCTCTTCTGAGCTGGTCTCCACACTTTGAGTTTCTCTCCTGTAGTCAGACTGATGGCATCCTGAGTGAATGCTGTCACTTTCTGCAGCACACACAACATATATTTAATATAAACATGTAATATTCATACATTGTATTACATTGTATTACATTACATTGTAAACTAACATGTTGTCTGTGGAGGAAGGTGTACTGCTGTGCTTTCTGCACGGATGGAAGAAAAAAAAAAACAGACGATGGGATGTGTGTCTGAATAAAGAGGTGACGAAGTGTCATAATATGCTAACACTAACATTGCTTTCCCCTTGAAAGCAATTACACAAAGCAAGAAAGCGACATTTCAACTTTGACAAACTGGCAGAGTCCTATGCTACGTTCACACATGGCCTGCTATGTTAGTTTACATGTACCCATGTATATATGCCGTCAATGCCGTCAAGAGCATGCCAAACCTGTAATTGGCAGTGTAACGAGAAGCTCAAGTCCACGTTAGCCAATCAGAATCCCGAAAATAGCTTGGCTGCCTAAATCTCTGTTGGTCTCAGTTTACATGCAAACGTGCAAACGAAGTTTTCCAAAATCTCCACTCTGGCCGGAGGTTTTTAGAAAGAATAGTTTTCAGAGGCAAATTCTCGGTTTGTAAGAAAGGCACAAACGAAGGGAAATTTCTCAGTTTTTCAAAATAACCATGTACGTGTAAACGGGGCACCAGTAAAAAATAACTGCTATATGTACTACTGGGCTGATTAGGGGAAATGGGAAACAGGTGAGTGAGTGAGTGAGTGAGTGAGTGAGTGAGTGAGTGAGTAGGTCAGCTGAGTGGTTCTAGAGGGAAAGGGGTTACAGCAGGCCGGATGAGGTAAAGTCTAAAGGCATATGGTAGTTGGATGAAGAATGATAACGCATGGGTATAGGGGAAGAGAGAGGTGGTTGAAGGAATGGACTAGATACATAAGGTGACTAGTCATAATTTATATAGTGAATTTTTAGGATGAAGCAATAAGACAAAGTCACCTTAATGTGATGCACCAGCGTAAGTGTGAGTTTTTCTGCCAGTTTAGGAACAGTGGCATGGCCTTCATCATGGAGAGTCCTACAGCAAGAATAAAAAGTGACAGAGTACATGCTGCACACATTGTCAAACCCTATAATTTGTATAATTAGTCAAAAAGAATAAACTTACTCGTTAAAATTACCTCGTTATGGACAGTTGCAACCACTGTCTTTTCTGTGCCTTTGTCTACAAGGTCAGGCTTGGTCAAGATAACTAAAAGAGAGAGAGAGAGAGAGAGAGAGAGAGAGAGATACCTAAGAACTGAGTAACCTAGGGGGTGGCACTTTCTCAAAATTAGCTCAGTAAAAGCCAATAATGCCCTTGGTATAAATAGGAACCAATCTCTCAATTATTCTACAATGGTACAGAACCTCAGGGGCTTAAAGGTCCCATTGCATAAAAATGTCACTGTTTTTAACATCAATATGAGTTCCCTCAGCCTACCTATGGTCCCCCAGTGGCTAGAAATGGCGATAGGTGTAAACCGAGCCCTGGGTATCCTGCTCTGCCTTTGAGAAAATGAAAGCTCAGATGGGCCAATCTGGAATCTTCTCCTTATGAGGTCATAAGGAGCAAGGTTACCTCCCCTTTCTCTGCTTTTCCCGCCCAGAGAATTTGGCCCACCCATGAGAAAGAGAGACATCATGGCTTTCAAACGAGCAAAGTGGCAGTTGGTCAAGGCCACACCCCCACCCTCCACCTTTCCCCCCTCTCTCCTCCTCAACAGCTACAGACACAGAAATAGCACATCCTAGGGAAAGCTCATTGTGGGACTGGCTCTAGTGGCTGTAATTCTGCACCAAGGCTGAATTTTGAGAAAGATACAGTATTAGTGGACCACTAAGGTCTAGGCCTCTACAAGCTCAATTTACCCAGAGTCCTCTCCCCATCAGGATCCACTTCCCGTGCCATCTTCAAAGCCTCTGTGGTTGCTATGTCCACGTTGCATGGAACAACCACCAAGCTGATTGGTTTCTTGTCTTTTGATGAACTTCTGGATCAGTCTCTTTATCTGAAAGAATTTATTCATATTATACATCAAGTTATTAGCTGTACAACTACCAAATCACTATTGTGCCCAAGACAGTTCTTATCACATAATGAGGGAATATTACACAACTAAAAGTCTATAGATCTTTAGTACAGGGACATTTTTGTAGTGTGGCTTATGTACACATGGTGAACACTACCTGCTAAACAGTTTGAGCCATTGTGGGCGTGTTAGCATGCTGACATTAGCAGCTGATTTTGATATTGAACAACACAAAATGAACACCACAGTCAGCTGATACCTTAACACCCCCATGTTTTTTCTGTAACCCTTGTGTAACAGACAATAAAGTATTATCTTATCTTATATTATCTTATTGTAGCCTGATTGTATACACACAAACAGGAATTTAACAGATATCTTTGTAAGGCTGTGCTTTTTTGTTGTGCCTCACTTGCTACCTGGCAGTTATTGTTGTAGCCTACAAGGTGGCATGCTGCCCTCATTTACACAACTACTGTAAAACCAGCCATGCGGGTTTTGAGATTTCCACCTCCCAATGGAGTTGTTTTTTAGCTTGTGGTTCTTCTGCTCCATGCCCAAAAATCAGACTGCAGCTTTAAATATTATCTGATACTGTGGTGGTCTCACGTTCTTAATTCGACCAATGACACTGATGAACCTTAATTATCCCATTACTTATGTAACATTAGGCATCACAACACTTGCAATGTTTTAATGTTGTCAAATAATACCATCATTATCATAATTATGGATGGATGGATAGATTGTTTTGTCTCAGTGACTGTAACTTACCACTTCCTCTTGGCAGAGCCACCCCTGACAGCGCCTCCAACACGGAGCTCTTCCCCGAGCTTTGGTCTCCAATCACGGCGATGGCTGGCAGCGCCAAGTCCTTCTCTACACCCAGAGAGCGAAGAGAGTCGATGAGGTCGATGCATGGACGCACCTTCTCCTCATACTGCTGGTTCAGAGTGTTCATGATGATGACTTCTTGTTATCTGGAAAGAAATTGTGTTTAAAATAGGAATTCAACCGCAAAAAAGTCCTATTCACTGAAACCGTGCCGAGCGACAATTGCAGATGCTCGAATGCCGAAACTTAAGTGTGACGTGACGGATGCCAACTGCGGATAGGTTCAGGGATGCAGCGGTAAAAGGAAATGAAAGTTATGCGATGGCTGGCAGCGACAAGTCCTTCTCTACACCCAGAGAGCGAAGAGAGTCGATGAGGTCGATGCAGGGACGCACCTTCTCCTCATACTGCTGGTTCAGAGTGTAAATGATGATGGTTTCTTGTCTCCTGTAAAAAAAAAAAAAAAAAAAAAAAAAAAAGGAGAAAATAAAATACTAAATTACAATTCCCGCCACTATCTTAGTTAAGTCCACTGCACAAAGGCTGCTTTTAATAAGCTCAGTGACAGATGCAAATAGACACGCACTGTTGCAACCAGATAATTTAATTTGTTCCCTCATTAATTTCTCTTGCTGTGTTTAAGTAAGGTGTTGTCCATGTACATAATTAAATTAAACAAGTTCCTCATTTTTTGAAAAACTAACACGAAAGAGATGCATCTGTTATAAACTGTATTGCTGACTGGCACAGAAGAGACAAAAAGCCAAAAGCACATCTCGAGAGAGGAAATTAAGAGGAAATCCTAAATCTGTACAACAGGCAAAAAATCAGGACCAGGTAAAAATAGATAATTTAACCAGGCAAAGGGCAGGTGAGGGATTCAAGTATGGGAAAATGAGTTTCAGGCAGGCAGAATCAAACAATAACAAATCCTGACTAATGACATAAAGAAGTTTTCTTTGACAACTTGCAATATAGCTACATTTACCACAATTGCCATGTATGGTTCTGCCTAAAATGAGAAGCTATGCTATCCAGAGATGTATTAAGATGACTCTTGATTTAACTAGGTGACTAGTTAACCTTAACAGGTTGTTGTTATAATTGAAATACTGCACCCACGGTATCGGCGCTTATGCATGGGAGGAGCAGGTCAGGTGGTTTGAACTGGCTGGAAAGGTATTAGAGAGCAGATGGGTGTGTCTATAAATAAAGTTATAAACAAAAATAATGTCTCACTTTCAAGTCTGCAGTTGTAAATGTCTCTCTGTTTTATCCAGAGAGCCAATGAGTCCCATTCTCCTTATACTCTTAGAGGGTTCATCATGAAGACTTTTGTCTATCAGCTCTTAGAGTCCCTTTCTTTAGCTGTACAGTCAAAACTGAGAAATATTTGTGTTATATTTGATAATAACATGTATTTTGATCATCATATGAAATCACTGACCCACACGTTTCTTTCAATTAAGAAATATTGCCAAACTCAGAGCTGTTGTTTCGCATTCTGAGCTTGAGGTGATCATTCATGGATTTAATTTTCACTTGTCTTGGCAAGTTGTCCCAGGACGGTCTACAACTAGTCCAGAACTCTGCTGCTAGGCTTTTTACCAGGTCCAGCAGGATGTCACACATCACTCCAATTTTATACTCATAACATTGGCTTCCGATCATGTTCAGGATCCAATTTAAAAGGTCTTGTTTTGACTTATAAAGCTTTGCATGGTCAGTGTTATGTTTTTGACAGAATAGAACCCAATTGCAGACACAACTCAGAGCCGGAGAAGGGTTAACAGATTTATTCCAAGTTCAAGGTTCCAGGTTTTACAAAAAGGGGATAACAAGTCCAGGTCCACAGAGGTGTACAGGTCCAGGGTTCTGAGCAGGAATAAGACCGTGTGGTCCAAATGGTGGTGTCGAGTGGGTTGAGAGGTCCAGTATGGCAAGCAGGATTGGTGGGGGGCAGGAGTGAAGTGGAGGCAGGAGTCAGGTTCCGATATACTGTAGCACAAAAAGAACAGGCCAAAAACACAAAGAACAACTAGGAGGCGGTATCAACAGCGACACTAACATGTGGTCTAGACTATGATCCAACGAGGAGTGGAAGATTGACCAGGTATTTGTAGCACAGGTGATTGGTGTAGATGGGCTGCAGCTGGAACCCTGACTCCCACACACCAGACTTCACTCCTGCAATTAAGGACAGAGAGGGGAGGGGGAGAGCAGAGACAGAGAGCTGTCTAGCAGCAGCCACAGCAACCTAACAGTCAGGCCCCTGTTTATATCTCTGATCTGAAAACTTTGGGTTTTAGGTTTTAATCGTTGAAATGATTTTCATTGGTCATTCAATAATTATTTTCTTTTTTCCCCTTGTTTATTTTCTGTTGGATTGTACTGTATTTTTACAAATGTTTATCACGTGAAGCACTTTGTGACTTTGTCTGTAAAAGGTGCTATATCAGATAAACTTATTATTGTAAAAATAAAAACTGTAGAATTAAATAGAAGAATGAAAATAAAGAGAATTTGTATGGCCTATATTCCCAGAATTAAATCATTGAACCCAGTGATAGAAAATTAAGAGCCGACTCGTAGGGCAGGTTTTTGTTTCCCTGGCACTTGTGTGTTTAAAATTGTACAAACATAATATGTCTTAATTCAGGGAATTATGCCACCTTTCATATAAAAATAATGGGGTGGTGATTCATCAGTGGGCAGAGAGCCTATGTGCCTTTTGCCTATTTATTTATTTGACCACCATGGAACCTTGTTTTGTAAAAACAATGTAGGCCTAAGTAATCAGTGGCGAGAGACCAATAATTATTTGATCTCATTTGAATTCAGCCATAAATTACACATATGTTCGTCAATTAAAAGATAATTTTGCAAGTCAATAAAGTCTCAGCGTGTCGTAAAACTGTTGAAGTATAAGACTGTGAAAAAAAAACACTCACGCCCTAAGCCACACAGATAGTGTAATGTTTTAGTAATGCTGGGCAAATATAACTTTATCTTCAGTGTTATTGTAAAGGCATTTAACCAATGATAGCATTTTAACCTCAGCAACATGTAAAAAAAAAAAAAGCAGGACGAGGTGAATTTTTTATTTTATGCATTATCAAGACAGTATGTGTAGCATTGGCAACACAAGAGAGGTTAAGTATGTTTTCAGTTTTATTTGAGTAGGTTATGTTTACATTACAATCTATGACACGTTTTTACAGTTTTGGACTCACATGTCCAACGGGCTAACAGCTGACATCATTAACACTGAACTAATCAACCTGTTTAACTTTATTAGCTAACTTAACTAAGTGTTTCTTTCACACCTCACACACTCAAATGAATAATATATAAAGTATGTGTTTGGGATTGGCCATCAGGCTATTACCTAATATTACGTTAATGCTATTCTCTGTTGTTAAATCATGTTAAATAAAGTTATTGCGGGGAAATACTTTAAAAGAGTACGTACATCTACCTCCAACGTGTTGAACCCTCCTGGCATGATGGCTCACTAGGACACGTCAATGGTCGTCAATGGACAACACAGTCGGTGAAGCTGAATACGTAAATGGTGTACTCGGTGCAAACATGTCTGTGACAGACCGATTGAGAAGCAGCTTTTGTGGTTTCATGCAGGATGTCAGTTCAAAAAAGCCCAAAATGAAACTCTACTACTCAAGAAAACCCATAATGAGAAAACCCTACAAAAAAACCCACAATAACACACTTTTTTTTCTCTTTCTGTTTTGGACCTTATGCATGTATGTATGTGGCATGCCATTCAGGAAACAAGAACATTGAATGGAAAAGTGAGAATATGGTGTATGTCTGGAATCATTTATGAAACATTTTAGTTTACTTAATAAAATAAATGACTAATGTCAAAAACATGAAAAAAAATCTGCAAAGGATTTTGTTTTTAAAGAATGTGATAATTCAGCAACTTCTTCTATTAGCAATCTGGTTTCAAGGATTGCAATGAGATGTGTTGAAGTTGTATATGTTCATACTGAAGTCAGTCAACAGCATGCGGGCCTTTGACAGGCGCTTGAGGCGATTCTGAAGGTTGATTCTCTTGGTTTTTATGTCAGAGTCCTCTTGAAGCAGGGCCTCGGTTTTCTCCTTGTCCTGAAGCATCTGCAGCATCTCCCTCTGCAGCTGGATGGCAGACTCCTGCAACATCTGGTAGCGGATCACCAGGGGGATCTGGTCAGCCAGACGCTGGCCAGCAATCTGTGGTTTGGAGAGGAGAAAGGGCTGTGACACAAAGCTACTATCTGTATCTGTTTATGTTACAAACATATCTCTGTTCAGATTATACAGTAGTTGGACATGGTTTATAGTGGAAGTTGTTAGAAATTATCTACTCTGCTTACTAGTCTGTATTCAATTGTTTTCTACTGCCATTTATACTGCTATTACATAAAGTCAGTGTAGGATGTTTTTAAAATATTTGGAGGGCAACTTTTGCTACCACTGTCTAAAAAGTCAGGGGATTTACAAAGTTTTGGGGGCACTTTAAAAATAAATTGTAATTAGTGCACAAAGTTGCTGTTTTTTTATGTGAAATGAGCTCAGATCAAAAAGCATACAGTTATCACCACCTTGTGCCAACATGAGTAAATAAAAAGCATACTATTGCTATTTTAAGTAAATTTACATGCAAAATGGAAGTTAAAATTAATATAATGAAAATTACATGATGTCTAAAATATTGGCCTAAACTGGTAAATATAAATGTGTTTGTTTGCATACTGATTATCTGTTATTTAGCTGCCAATTAAAAACAATTTCAACCATGTAGCTGACTTAGTCTGATAATAAAATATAGTTGAATGCCACCTTCAAAGAAGAATACAGGAGTAGGTCTATGCAATGGAAGATTAAAATAAATGTTGTTTTCTTTCCTTCCTTTATATGGCATCTAAAAAGTGTGTGACATATTAAATGCTGTGAGACACAAAAATAAAATGCACAACATGTAAATTTCACTTACTTGGTAATAGGATTTCAGGTGTTTAATCATCTCCTTCAGGGTGGCCACACTGTCAGTGCTGCCATTGAAGACAGTCACATCAGCTTCCCTCTTCCGCTTCCCTAACTTCTTGCTGTATGTGCTGTCCTGAGTGTAAACAATCAACTCCATCTTAAACTGAGTCCTCAGCATGGACTCGGCTGCAGTCTCCCTCTCCTTTCTGATGGCTTCAATCTTCATCTAAAAGGACACAAACTGTTGTCAGTAAATATTCAACAATGTTCAGTCATATGTACACAGTAGCAATGGGCAATGAAAATGATACCTGAGCTGTTTTGATGAGGTTAGGAAGTCCAACAAGGCTGCTCTGTGCCAACTCAAACAACTCTTTCTTCACAATTTCTAAAAGAGAAAATACAAATTAGACAATACAAGATCTAATAATAACTCAAATGCCTTGCATATTCAGATGGCCTGCGATCATTGTAGCATCATGATAAGACATGCCTGCCACTTCCTTGAGCTTCAGGACAGCAGGCCCTTCCAGCTGTTTAATCTGCTCCTTGACCATGCCCTCAAAGGTCTTGTAGTTGATGAACCCCGGCAGTTCTCTTCCACGGTACTTTCGTTCATACTGAGCCACCTCTTTCTCAATATTCCAGTTGACTGCAATAGGGATGAATTTTGGGGCGGGGGGCGGGGGGGATTCAACATAAAGAAGGTCGACACTTAGTTAGTACAATAGTCAGTACAGCAGTCTAAAGCAAAACTTAGACAATATTGTACTATCTTACTCAGTAGTTTACTTTACGTGACTGTTTTAAAGTGATGTAATGACCAAGTTGTTAATGCACTTACATGTTGTTCCAGAGCGCTCTATGACATCTTTCCATACCGCAAACTCTTTTCTGAGTATGGCAAAGATATTAGGCCTGCCTCCAAATTTGAGCTCCTCCCCTGCGGCGAGGCTGATAGCATCATATGTGAATGCGGTCACTCTCTAAAATATAACAGGTTCAGATAAAAGAAGAGGGCAAATTAGTTTTTTTAAGAAGCTCAAATCGAGGAGGTGCTGTGATCGGTGTCAGCTCGTAAACTCACATCAATGAGGAAACCGAGTCTCTCAGTTGCGTCAGGTGGGGGTCCGTTGCCATATTTGTCGAGCTCTGCCTGAGTCTGCCTGAGTTTCTTTTCTATCTGCTCTTCCAGTTGGGGCAGCGATCTCTGCAAATCACACGTGGGTCAAACCTTTAACAACTGAAGTGGGCAAAGTCATCTGTGGTGGACCAATAGTGTAAAGCACTAAGAAGTATTTACCTGGATATGATGCACCAGCTCAAGGGTGAGTTTTTCTGCCAGTTTAGGAACAGTGGCATGGCCTTCATCGTAGAGGATCCTACAGCACAAATAAACGTTACAGAGTAAATGCTGCACCACCGCTAAAACTGCAAATCATTGTTTGTGTAAAATTAACATAAAAACTTACTGGAATTGCACATGATTTTTAAAGAAGGCTTTCTCTCTTTCAATTGCTTCAGTCAGGGACAGCTTGTCCATGATGTCCTTCTGACCCCTGCACCGGACGATCATGTAGCCCTTCTTCAGGGGGATGACCTCATTATTGACAGTTGCAACCACTGTCTCTTCTGTGCCTTTGTCCACCAGGTCGGGTTTGGTCAAGATACCTGGAAAGAGAGAGTCCACTTAGAACTACAGCAGTACATTCAAGTTATGCATTACTAAAGAGCCAGGTGACTTTTCTTAAAAATCTTAAAAATTACCCAAAGTCCTCTCCCCATCAGGATCCACCTCCCGTGCCATCTTCAAAGCCTCTGTGGTTGCTATGTCCACGTTGCATGGAACAACCACCAAGCTGATGGTTTCTTGTCTTTTGATGAACTTGTGGATCAGTCTCTTTATCTGAAAGTATTCATTCATATAACACAACGTATAATTATATACTTACAATCTGTACAACTATCAAAGAACCATCAGTGTTTCCTCTATGTTGATTTGACTGTGGCGGCGCCCCACGGCAACATTTCTGCCCCCTATGGTATCAGAAATAGGGCTGCATTGTTAGAGTGCATGTCGGAGAATGTTTGTATTTTAGGTGCATTATTTACATGCTGAAGTAGTTACACTGCATTAAAATAATGTAATTAAAAGTGGGTTTATTGTTATTTGCTACAGAATGCTTAGCCTATATGTCAAGATCAAAGTTGGCCTGTATCGTAACTCAACAAATACAGTTCAATCACAACTGAAAATATGCCTCATTGTGTGTGTGTGTGTGTGTGTGTGTGTGTGTGTGTGTGTGTGTGTGTGTGTGTGTGTGTGTGTGTGTGTGTGTGTGTGTGTGTGTGTGTGTGTGTGAGAATAGAGGTGAATAAATATATTTGTGTTGCAGCAAAGTGTTAGTTCCGTTTCATGGGAGGGGGTGTTCAGACCTTCCCCCACTGCTAAAAGAAATCCTAAAGGAAACACTGACCATTGTGTTTGGGACTGTTACAATCAATAATGAACAAATACATTTTAACAAGACTAAATCTCGCTACCGTCCAGTGAGGCTGGAATAAGCATGACACGCAAAATTGTTGGATGGATGAAAAATGGAGAGAAACAACCTAGGCGTGTTAGGCCTGTCAAGCTTTGGATTTGTCCATGTGTTGAAGTAGTGTATGGAGCTTTAATAAGAGCAATATAGCGTATATGAAGGGTGGGTTCTATTGTATTTAGACTTTCCGAATACCAAAAATGCAATATTAAAAGTGTAAGAAATGAATAAAACTGTGTTTTTCTCTGATCTGACGTGAGGCTGCATTCACACCAAATCAGGCGTTATGGCAAAAATGCCAGTCCTCCCATTCATTTGGATGTGATGGTATGGTGTTTAGGCTGTGGCTTTGTCAAATAAATAAATAAATAATCAAATAAATAAATCTAAAATTAGAGACCTAACCCAGCATATCTTCCAAAGGCAACTTTGTAGAGTTACATGTTACATTTACAAAAAAGAAGAAGCCCTGTTCATGACCAGCACATCCACTGTGTAGTATTTTTCCACAGAGAAATCAGCTGATGAGGATGATGACTTTTTATTTGAATGAGAATCATCCCATTGTTTAAGTTTTCTTCAGTATCAAAGTTATCCAGTTTTAGTTTTCTGTAGATGCATGGGAACAGTGCAAACAGAAACTACTGATAGTGAGATAATTCAGCATTAGATAACTTTTACAGTGTCAGACTTTGAAAACCCCTGTTTTAGCCTAACTGCATTACTCAATGAAAGGTCAAGGCCTAAATCCTTATGACTGGGATTCGTCATTTAAATTGCATTAATATCCACAGCAAATTTTAAGGGAAGTAAGTCTTCTGTTCCTGGGGCATGAACTGACATGTTGAACAAGTGGACATGTAACCTGTTTATGACACTAGAGCACTGAAGGGGTCACCAAAGTCGTTACGATTCATCCTTTGAGGACGATGACTGTTTGTACCAGTTTCCATCGCAATGCGTCCAATACTAAAGATATTTTACTCAGGCACACCTGGTCTCCGATGTTCTCTGGTTGTCCCTCAACAGCCACCCTGGCGATGCCGGGAAGGTCAATGAGCGTCAGGTCTGGAACATCAGGAGAGGCGATCTCCAGACTGATGAGGTCATCACTGATCCCCGCCCCCTCCCCGGCCAATTCATCCTGAGCTGGAGAGAGAAGACATGATGTAAAATGAGTACAGAGGATGGTAGTGCTGAAAAGCAAATACAACTCCCTTTAACTTCCTCCAATAGTTGGCTTTTGATCTTGACATTTGAGAACATTGTATACGGTACCTTTTTGAATCTTTATCTCCACATCAGCAGGGTCTTCTATCTCTTCCTCCAAGTCCTGGTAGCTTATCTTTCCATACCACTCCTCTCCTTCTTTCTTTCTCTTCATCTTCAGTTCGAGAGGACATCTTGTCACAATGCCTGAATTACAAGAGTGGAAAAAGAGAGGAAGAGTTCAAGTTGAATCCAGTGTAGGCTACTTGGAGAAATGTCTCAGATAGCATAACATTACAAGTTTTAATCAAATGATTAAAAAATATCTTAGCACAGTTAAAGTTCTGACTCAGGTGTCAAAAGGAACAATTTAAGGAATGAATGAATTACAATTATTAAAATATTTATAGCCCATTATATTATTAAAATAATTCAATTATTAATAAACAGATTATTGGGGCTTTGAATTAATATATATTAGGCCTACTGTAACTACAGGCAATACCTTATGTCTTTCATCCTCTTTGTTGTAGTCTGTTTTTATTTTTTTTATTTTGGTGGACAGTTGAGCTATGTGCCAAAAGAGTAAATCAACAAAGATCCAGAGTTTTTAAAGGAACAATGCTAGGCAGGCCATTTTTGGTATTTTATCATGACCTATTAGCTCAGGTAGCCTATGCCATATTTTGAGTTTGCCACTGCGCTCAGACCACCCTTTCATGATTTCACACTACAGACCCAATCAATATGCGATAATATATATTTGTTTACTTTTTCATCCCTTTTGTGAATGGATGGCCCACTAGTATTAAGGTATGACGTTTTAGCTATTAGGATAAAATCAAAGAGTTTTTTTTTTTACTGACTTACCACTGCCTCTTGGCAGAGCCACCCCTGAAAGCGCCTCCAACACGGAGCTCTTCCCCGAGCTTTGGTCTCCAATCACGGCGATAGCTGGCAGCGACAAGTCGTCCTCTACACCCAGAGAGCGAAGAGAGTCGATGAGGTCGATGCAGGGACGCACCTTCTCCTCATACTGTTGGTTCAGAGTGTTCATGATGACTCTTGTCTCTTGTGAGAAGAAAATTAAAAAATGCTAAATTCCACTCCTGGCACTGTCACACAACCGCGGTGTGCCGGAGTCGGACTGCAGCCAGAATCTCGCTGCAATGAGAGTTAAAAACTTAACTTTGGTTTCGTTTTTCCTGTGTTTCGTTTCTCACACAACCTCGGTGTGCCGGAGTCGCTTTCGTTTCTCTTGCTGTGTTCAGCTTTAGACAAGGTGTTATGTATATGTATACAATTCCACAAATTAGTTCCTCATGTGACAATTGCTCTAGTTATAACAGGGCTTTCAAGTCTCACGCACACGCATTTCATCCCGTTCACACGCTCAACGCCACACCTGGTATCTCTCACGCAGAGAAATTACCAGGATAACGCCCACCAAGTTGCGCCGCTATTTTTAACAATGGAACCGTATATACTGTCTATGAGTGGAACAGGTAGAGGAATCAAGTGAGTCCCCCATAGAGTTCAGAACGCCCTGCCACCATCCGCGGCGCTACCATTGGTCATTTTAAGTTCGGGCCCGCCCATTTTGACCCATCTAGCAGTTCATCCAATAAGCAGCCTGAGGAAAGCTTTGAGTGAAAGCTTCTCAGCCAATCAGCGGCTTCTACCCGCCTGCCCACAGGCTGCGTCGTCACCAGCAAGTGATCCAATGAAATGAATGACGTTTGTGCGCAAGCTTTTCAAGCAAGCTCAATGAGACTAGCTATTAGCTAGATAATATGAAACGCAAAGCGAAGCAAAGCAGCTTGTTTTCATCTAAAGTCAGCAAGAAACACTCCAAGGAGCAGGAGAAGGACATTTTAAGTAACGCGGTTACAAGTGACGATTTACCATCCTGCTCGGCCGCCCTCTCCCCATCAAGTCCTCCCGTAGCCACACCGTCACACCAGCAAGGCAAGTAGTGTCTTAACGTTATTAGTGTCTGGCTGTCTGAATGAAGGGGGAACCTGAATACATTTGGCTTATTTTAATTGGCCCGTCCAGTTTTCTGGAGGCCCACCTACAATCAATACCTGGCGCCGCTAGTGCCTGCCACGCACAAGCTGAGTGAGTGCGGATTTCAAGTTGCGGCTTTCGTCGCTGATGGTGACTTTGCCTGAGATTGAGTGACAAGTGTACTCGGTGTACTCATTGACATAGGGTGTACTCATTGACATAGGGTGTGCTCGGGTGTACTCGCCCTGTTGTTTATCTGGTTGCCATGACTTGGCGAGTGATGACGTCCTGTCACTGTTCCAGTTGAGTTCAGAGAGAGCGGATGACAGTTGGCTTGAGTTCAGTAGAGCACGCGGCTCTGTAGAGTCGTGGAATTATGACTTTATATACTACATGTACATAGGAACAGGAAACCCTGATGTGTGTCTGCCCTATTTCTGATACTGTGGCGGCAGAAATCAACATAGAGGAAACACTGGGTAGCTTTTATTATTATTATTATTATTATTATAGCTACATGTTGAATCGGCTGCAGGACTACTCTGACAGTTTTATATTTTTATAAAGATACCCATTTTAGGCCTACCAATAATACTTTTATAACTGTACCCATAATAATTTGGAATATTTTTAGTTTTTTCTTTCCTTTTATTTTTACTGCACAACCTCCCGGGCTCCATTGTGAAAACCTTTGGCCTAGGCTATTTCATTATATTGTATCCAGACAATTGATAGTATTAATTATTGCGCGCGCGCACACACACACACACACACACACACTAAGACATACTGAATTAATAAAAATAAAAATTATTTGTACGAATTTATGTAGGGCTGCTCCCTCTTAGTGGATTTGTCAACTAATCGGTGGTTTTGGTCTTAGTCAACTTAGATCTCTTTAGTCCATTAGTCATGTTTGATGCTTTTTTCATGCTGAATGACTTATTTCCAAGAAACGTACAAGCTCATCTCTAGTAAACACAAGAATTAAGGGTTGACATTTTACCTAAGAGATATCACCGTGAAACCTACTTTGATTACTTTCATTAAGGCAATTTGTTGTTGTATTACACGTTTTCTGAAATGTTGTGTTTAAATATGCAAAGGAGGTGTTATCTTATTCAATATATGCATCATTTTGCATGGCTCTTTGCAGAGAAACTCAGATTTACAGATCTGTCGATTAAATCAACTAATCGATTAGTCGATACAATTGAATGAGTGTTAGTCGACTAAGAATTTCTTCAATCGAACACAGGCCTACATTTATGTCATTTATCAGATCAGACTCCGTCCCCACCCAAACCCCTGCCGCCAAAATCTCACTCTGAACTCTGTTCAAAACTTGAGAGCCCTGTTATAAGGTTTTGTGAATAAGACCCCACCCAGCCACGGGTCAATACTTAAAGGAGAACTCCGGGCAAGTTTTCCGTTAATCTTGATTGCTATACGTATATGAGTACTGCCAATAGCAAAAAAACCGAGCCGAATCGGTGCTAGCAACACGGAGCTGCTGCAGCTAATGCAGAGAACTCCCACTCAGCTAAAACGGCAGTTATGAGGGCATAAGATAAAGAGTGCCTTTGTGCCTCTTAACAGACACAAAATGTAATTAAAATGTCTGTGCAACATGAACAGGGCCCTTACATGACAACAAGATGCATTTAGCAACTTAGCCATTGTTTAAATTCACCTACCCTCTTAGCTGCTAGCTGCCGTCTGGGATGAGTGAGTGTGTTCAGCCAGGCTCCGTTAATAATCATCACGCAGCAGTTCCATGTGTATTTGTAGCATATATATCCATTTTGTGTGCTGTCGTTAGTGAATATGAGTCTCTGCAGTGGCGAATTGTGTGGTAGTTTCCTTAGCCAGGCTAGCAGCCCGGACCGGCATTCTTCTACTTCCTCCCCGCCTCCCTTGCCTGCTGAGGCCGACAACAATCCAACAAGCGCCCGCTGGTCTGGTGGAGGTCCTCCAGAGGACCGTTCAAGCCTTCGCGGCAAAAAATTGTATTTTATTTCACCCTCACAAATAGGTAATTGAGCACTGTAGTGGTTATGACCATACTAGTGACTATTAGTCTATTAGCTGAGTGGGAGCTCTCTGCATTAGCTGCAGCAGCTCCGTGTTGCTAGCACCGAAATCGGCTCGTTTTTTTTGCTATCGACAGTGCTCATATACATATAGCAATCAAGATTAACGTAAAAATTGCCCGGAGTTCTCCTTTAATGTATTCATGTTTAACCAATACCTATTGTTAAAGAATGTGTTGGGAATCTGAACAAAAAAGTTCATAACACGATGGCTTGAGTTGCGAAATGTGAAGGTGCTTTTATTTACAAAAAAAGTGGTTAAACAACGCAGGACGTCCACAGCAAAAACATAAGAAACAAAAAAAACATCTTTTTACACTAGCAAAGCTTTTTCAAACCGTACAGAGCAGTCTGGGAGCTGGTTCTCTCAGCTTTCCCGTCAAGCTTTGGAACTTTGACAAAGTTTAACATGCATGTCTAACACTGTATAAGTTGAAAAAAAAAAAAAAAAAAATCACATGTCCCCTTTAAATACACCGAGACCTGAAGGCAACTCCAGAGCCAGACTGGTCAGTGTTTCGTCGATAGCGAGCAACACTTTCCCATTACGTATCATATTTTTTTATTGTGAATATAAAAATATTCAAGTGCAGATTTAAGATTTCTCTTAAAGCTATAGTGCGTGGTTTCTGTCGCCCCCCCCAAGAGTAATTCTAAGTAATGACAACACCATTGTCGGCGCGTTTACATTGTCCACCTAAGCCTTCCGTGATCGCGCAGATGCCCCCACCCCTCCTCCACACAGTTGCTAGTAGCCAAGGAGGACAAGGAGGATTAAAAAAAACATGATGGACTCTTCAGAAGAGGTCATTATCTTCACACAAAACTAACCGGATGACACAATCTTCTGAACACAGCCATACTGAAAAAGACAGAGAGAGTTGTGTGGAGCTGCTAGTCTTAATTAGCTTTGTAGCAACTCATTTGGCAACGGCTTGAATCTAACGGAGGTTCATTAATATCAAAAAGTTACGCACTAAAGCTTTAACATAAACAAGGCCCCCTCACTGATCGTTGGAAGTTTACTGTACTTTGTTATATTCTAACTTTAATGTAGTTTTATCATTGGGCCTGTAGCAGTTTTGTGCATCGTGCCAATAACATGAAGCCAGCCATCATCCTCACTAGAAATAAAAACAAAACACAATCTAATGAATAGAGCCTAGCTTCAATAATTAGCATGTCTAGACCAAGTGAGAAAATGAAAGTGCAAAACTAATATTTACATGGTCTTAAATGTATTCAATGTTAAATTTGTAGAGGCCCACCAGCGTAACAAATCACAAATTTTGCCGCTAGGATGATAAAAATTATCTTATATTATACAGTCTATATTAAAGTCTCTGACAATCAATGTTTTCCCGATGGTCACTATCTGAATGATTCAAACAGTATTTAAACTATCACAACGGTTGTGTGTAATCCATTTTGTCCTCTGAATGGAGCTTCAGATGGGTGTTTAAGTTGCTCTTCCTTTTAAAGCTTTTCCCACACAACACGCACAGATGGGGTCTTTCCCCCGTGTGCGTCATCCTGTGAGTCTTCATGTCGCCTTTTCGATTGAAGCGCCGACCACAGTCGCTGCACTGGTGTGGCCGTTCCCCCGTGTGGATTCTCATGTGCAAAGTCAAAGTCCCACTCTGTCTAAAGTTCATGCCACATTCCTTACACTGGAACGGCTTCTCTCCTGTGTGGATTCTCACATGATCCCTCAAATGGCCCGATTCCTTAAAACGTTTTGCGCAGATGGGACAAGTATGTCTTCTCTCCCTGGTCAGATCATTCACGTCTTCTTTCACTCCAATACTGTCTCTTTTCCTACTGCGCAAGTTGGAGTTGTGCTTTTTCTTTTGCCTCGTTCCTGCTGGTGTGAGGGTCTTAATCCATTCTCCATTCACCACAGCTTCTGTATTCTCTCCGTATTCACGTTGAGCTGCAGTATTGTCTAGACTGAAGTAGTAGGAGGGCTGAGGAACTGTCAGTGCGGACAGTTTGCAGCCTTCTCCTACAACAGCTCTTCTCTTTTTCTCCGCTGTGTAAAATGTTTTGTTGTTCCCAGTCGGGCCGTGGCTGGAACTTGAAGAATTAGGCTCATCATAGCTGCTCTCTGACTGAAGAGGGAGTTCATAGTAGTGGTCAGTAACTTCCTGAGGACTAAATGATGGAAACTTTTCCTCTTTTATCTGAGGGCGATCAGAGTCCTTGTGGTTCTGACTGGGGCTCCAGTCTTGTTCAGTGTACTGCTGCCCATCAAGCCCATCCCGCCCATGATGAGTGATCTCAAGCGGATCTACAAGGACAGAGGTGTGGAAATGTACTAAATTTTGCGAGATACCTTTTGTCGAACACAAAAACATGCATATAACTCCTTTCACCTTTTGTAAGTGTATCAGCATGTTCATACCTAAGTAAAGATGAACATCCAGTGTTGCATTTGGGAATTTCTTTCACCTTGCTGTTGATGGCATGCAGTGCAACCACAGATGACATGAATATCAAATAATAATTTCCTTATGAAAATATTTCTTATTGTAATGCAGTTTTAGTTTTTGCATTGTCAAATGGACGTGCCACTTACCCGACAAACCCAATCAAAATGTCTCAATATAGAGCATTTTAAGTGTATAATAATACATAAATAATACATTTTTGCTCTAATTTTCCTAGCCTGTGTTGGATGTCCTCTCCCCACCTTTCAGGGCTTCTCGCTGAAGTCCAGAAGACTCTGGATTTATCCCACAGGGGATCTCAGCCTCCCTGGCTGATGGAGATGTTATTAACTCGTCGCCATCAGGCTCGGCTTTAATATCTGCTGTCTGCTCAATAGCCGATGTTCTGCAGAAGTCTGAGGGCGGCTCCTCGAGATCTTCTCCTTTCACAAACTGAGGAGACACGGTGGTATCGCCCTGCTGCCTACTGGGCGGTCCTTGCTGATCAGCCCTCCTCTCTTGCTCATCTTTAATATGCAGGGTGCTCAGGCTCACATCTGGGGGGCGGCACCCAGGAGGAGAAGCCTCCTTATCACAGCAGACAGCACTGACCCGATGAGCTGCTGAATGACATGAGAGTGCATGTAGGGACGAGACTGGAGACAAAAAAACAACAACAACACTTACTTTAAATTTAAATCTAAATGTGACATGAAGACATTGCATCTTAGTTTTGAAAGTCGAGAGATTTAATCCACATATACCTGATCTATGTAATTTGACTTGAGGCCAGAGCACCAGTGTTTTCAGTTGATCTATCTCCTGCTTGGAGCGGCTGATCTCTCCCTGGTACTCTGTCAACGTTTTCTCCACCGCCCCGAAAATCTCCACAGCCGCCGCTGTCAGCCGCTCAGAGATGAACGCGTTTAGATAGTGTAGAGTGGCCATGTCAGCCATGGATGTAGCCTGTTTAGAGAACGATGTTAGCCATGGATGTATTAAGACACCGATGTCAGCTCGGATGCTGTTCTGGTTCTGACACGGAAGACATTTCGGTATGTGACTTTAGGGGCACGTTCAATCTCAAAACGGTTTGCACCGTTTTGCTACGGTGTGCAACGGCTTTGAGATATGTTTCCTCAAGTTGGGTGAGTGTGTATTTCGTTTATTGGCTGAGTCACAGGTGATACCAGTCTATGGTGATACCCAATCAGCAGAGACGTGGTAATAAAAAGGCAGAGTGTCCCCGTTTCAGTTTAAAAAAAACGTGATGCAACGTTTTGTCGGGGCTGAACGTGGCCCAGTTGTGAACGGTTCTTCTTCTCTCGGTATGGTGAACATTTTTCTTTTTTCTTTTTTTAAAGCGCTGGGAGCCATAGATCAGAAAGACTGCTGTCGCCCCCTGGTCACACAGGAGACTGCACATCTAAAATCCCATTGATTTTCTCCATAAGGATTTAGATTATCGGCCATACTGTCTAAACCAGTGTTTCTCAAATGTGGGTACGTACGTGTACCCCTAGGGGTACTTTGGAGGACTGCAGGGGGTACGTGAGCTATTTAACAAATTGTTTAATAGTTACCTTTTCCTCTTCTTCATGTAGACTTTTTTTTTCCTACCAAAAATTTGACATTTGTGTCGCCTTCTTTGGACCTATTCTTGCCTTCCTTCCTTCCTTCTACTGTCCTACTTTTTACAAATTACTCGCTTTTATTGAAGTTATGTCACTGTTTTTGATACTATTTTTGACCTATTCTTGCCTTACTTCCTTCTTTCTACCATCTTTTTCCAAGGTTTTGTCTTTTTTTACAGTTTTTGTCTCCTTTTCTCATCAGCATTTAAATGTTTTTTCAGTAACAAGGCTGTTGTTTAGTAAATCTATCTCTGACAGCGCTGTACTGTTCCTTTTTATATACACTTTTTTTTTCTACCAAAAATGAAATTATTGTAAAAAGTTTGAGAACCACTGGTCTAAACCATCCGAGGTAGACTGACCACGAGCTACGTGGTTGTGAAACAGAAGTTTCTGCTCCTGTTAGAAGTCTGTATGAAATCAACCTTGTTTCAAGAAAAAAATATGTTTTATCCGCGATCTTATGGAGAAAAACTACACTACCCACAATCTTAAGCGTAACAGTAACGTCTCTGATTGATCCAACTCGCTGTTACCATAGAAACGTTTACCTTACCCGCGAAACCGCGAACGGCTAGAGCGAGCTTCTACCATTAAAGTCTGATAGTTTCTGTGCCTTTTTTGCCGTTTTCAAAATGTTTTTTTGCGCCGGATCAAATGTTTTATGCTCACTATTCATCTCTTAACTGGTTGGCTCGGTTCCAGACTTAAAACTCTATATATATATATATATATATATATATATATATGCAATTTTCGAAACGTCAATGAAACAATTGAATGTGGAAAAAACACTTCCCGGAAGCAAAATTACGAATCCCACTATGGCCACGCCAAGACCCGCCCTACGAAGCAGCTCGATTGGTTGGGGTTAGGCATTTGACCTTGAGTGGTTATGGTTAGGATAGCCGATTGGTCATGGGATAGGACCTGTACAAATGGGGTTACATTACCTCACGTAAACATGGACGCCTGGCCAATAAATGCTATCGAAGGACATTTAATTTGGATGTGGCAGCCATCTAGGCCTACTGCCCCTGCTGCCTCGTCAAATGCTCGGTGATGAGCCAGCCGGCCAAAGCCATCCCCGACCACCTGGAGCTCCTCCTGTGTGCGGGGAAAGTGGACGAAATGGGGGAGAACAGCCACCACCTCATCCACCATCCTGTGGACCAACCTGTGCACCGTAGGTAGAGGCATACAGAAGAACCTGGAGACAACTCGGTAGGCTGAACCGGTTGCCAGCCAGAACAGGAATACGAGCGTCTCCAGGGTCGGGCCCCATCCGTGCTGCCTGTCCGTCTTCAGGACCACCAACAGCTGTTGCATGGCGTCTCTGCCCATCCTTCCTTGGAAGGACTAGTCCTACCAAGGAAGGATCCTTGACATTGAGAAACAGCTACTGTCTATGTATTCGTAATATCGCTTCTGGGAACCAGAGCCATTGAAAAAGTGGGCGGTCACTGTTGAGCTCTTTACGAGACGGTTTAAATGGATATAGTCATAGATGGATCTTTGCTTTAATACAGTCTATGGTTTGACTTTTATTAGGCTATACTGGAAATGCTGGGGTGCTGTAGAAGCAGCGGAGGAAGCAGTAGGGTAGCCTACTAGGAATTAGGGCTGGGCGATATGGACCAAAAGTCATATCCCGATATATTTTGGCTGAATATCGATATACGATATATATCCCGATATTGTTTTCCGCAAAGTGAGAGCAAATGTTCAGTCAAAGCCAAAATCAAATATGACATGTCACAAGTAGTTTCATAGAGACAGTTGCAAAATCAAATAAATAATAAACCGGTTTCTTCACCTGGTTCATGATTAAATGCTCAGCTGTTCAAATAACAATAAAATGTAAACCTAAATACTGTATAACAGGAGTACCTTTTTTGAAATCAAAGCTCCATATTTGTGATTCGTTCCAAAGGTCAATTAAGCTTTTGATATTAATATAATCTACTTTGTTCAAAATGTAATGCCTCATGCCTGTAAGCCTAGGTTTATAGTCCCATTCTTCCACTTGATACTGCTTCCACTTAAGTAAACTAAAAGATGAACTATCGACTACAAAACAAAGAAACTAATTAATGTGTTAATACAAAGAATATTTATTATGATCGGTTCACAGATCTGAGTCCAAACGGAAACTTCACCCTTCTGAACTAAGAGTTTCTGCTTCAAGGTGAAGTTTAAAACAGACTGAAATGTCCAGGCTCATTCCTCCACTATTTATTTCTGTATGTATTTATGCGTTACGTGTCATTTTAACGGGCACTGAGCTCCAGATCCTGCAGCTGCAGACGGTCTCTGCTGCCCCGCTGTAGCTTCTCTCCGTCCGCCTGCCGCCCGGCAAACTTAGTGGAACTTTCCGCCGATATCGACATACAGGTCGTCCTGGACTACGTGTAAGATCCTACCGATCACCACTCTGTCTTTGGCTGGTCCGATTTGGATCAGCGGGGACCGGCGCAGCAGCGAGGCAAAGCTGTGTTTTTCCCGGGGGAAGAGACGCTGCGGCCGGCCACGGAGCTCTCCGCCTCCCGCTGCCGCCGGAGCTCAGGTTGCTGGTCGAAGGCGGCATACATAATCATAAAACACATTGTCACCTGTTAAATGTTATTCATTGCTGTTTGTTCTTTTCATTTCCTCTATCGAACATAATTAAGCAGTACAAAAGTCCGGCATCTTTAGCGTTGATCTGAATGCTTCGCACCCCTGTTCCAAGATGGCGGCGGTTTTGACGTATGTTTAGAACCTCAAGGCGACATCTGTGTATATATCTATGGGAGCAAGGATCACATTTGAACTATATCGATATATGCGATATGGTCTAATTCCATATCTCATTTAAAAATATATCGATATATTTTTAATATCGATATATCGCCCAGCCCTACTAGGAATGCAAGGCATACAGAGCAATGTTAATAAGTGTGTAAAAATGGCGCAGAGTAGGCTACTTGCATATTAAAGGCCCATTTAATTGATTGACATGTAAATTACTTATTTCGTGTGTCCCAGGTAACAACAGAAAGATCAGCTGACACACCGTCATTGCGGGCTTCTCATTGTACCTGGCAGACTCTTATGGAACAAGAAGCATCCCTCAAAGACCATCCAACCAAGGCAACAGGTCAGGGGTCAACCACTTTTCAGGGCAAAGTTCTTGCATAACATCAGGTGTACAGTCTGATCCTTCAACTAGAGAAACTAACTTGTTTATGTAAATTTTTTCACACAGAGCAGACAAAGAGATCTGAGCCGAAACATGGAGAACAGATCGTTTATGGACAAATTTGTGCATCTTTATTAGGATGAATGCCTGTAAAATACCCACACTCATGAACCAAATGCATGTGGCAGTATATGGACCCGTACACATTTATCATGGATGTCCAACTATGATACATACTGTACATGGATGTTCAATCTGCTTCATTATACTGATGCAAGTCACATGCTGGAGGTCAAGAAACAGGGTTGCACAAGTCATATCAAACAGCTAACGGGAATTATCCTTTGAATATTACTATACATGAATTGCATTTTTTTTTTTTATTTGTACAAGACTGAATTGGGATTTTAAAGCCAACAAAAACTCAATATCAATTATGAGCCCTATTATCACTGCTACTGATGTGCCTTTTTTACTGGGCTTTAGCAGTGTAAAAGAATACTCTGGGCATGCTTTAGAGAGGTATAACTTAGGTTTATAATTTCCCAGTAGTCTGAGGATAGCATAGAAAACAGTCACAGCAATTTGCAGCAGGATCGGCCACTTGTAAACAATTTGGGAGAAAATCTTCCTCTTTACGTCATAAATATGAAACGGCAGTGTGATGTTGTCTGTACAGATGCAACTAAGAAGTGGAAACCATGGGAACATAATCATACTGCAATGGTTGCATATACGGTACTTTTGTCTTGCACAATTCCTGTATAGTGTTTTTTTTTGCAGTTTACAGTTTTTTTGTAAATTAAGTGTTTAGACTTTCTGACATGATCAATGTCAGACATGAGTTGGAATCTATTTATTCTAACAAATTAAACAGAAATGTCACTAATTCTGAATATGTATCTAAATGAGAAACACAAAATATCAAAATATAGTTCCAGTTAGATTAGAAAAAAGAATATACATGTTATAATAGGGATCTAAATAAACTTTCAGTAATGATTCGGGGGCATGTGGTCTTTGTAAACTTTCAGAGATAAACTGTTTACTAGTTTCACAGAGAGCATATTAGCACGTGTACAGTAAGACATCATGCACTGAGTCGACCCCATTTTCGAAACAAAAATGTATACAAACATAGAGCACTTTTTACTTCCAAAACAGTGCAAACCAGTTTGAAAAAGACATCCAGTTGTAACAGTGAATGTCCATTACCAAGCACAGAGAGAGAGGCCATCACTTACGAGTTTCAAACTACAAGAAATACAACATTCAGCAAACAACACAGAGAAGGAGTAAAAGACTATATCTAATAATTTTGTATCTACAATGGGTGTACTTGACACCGTAGATGCCTTATTTTATGACCATATTTTTTTCTCTCTCTGATAACCCCGATTGCCTTTTGTTTTAAATGCAGAAGTGCCACTCACGAATCGAAAAAGGCACGGCTACATTTGATTGGAGTAGGAGGTGGGCCCTCCCACCTGGCTGTACTCAGATGGCTGTCCGAGGTTTCCCTGGGTGTTGTAGCTCCCTGACTGGTCGAAGCTTCCCTGGTTGTAGTGCTCCTGGTTAAAGGTGTTGGACTGTTTCTCAGATGCCCCGCCTGCTAACCTTGTAGTGCCCTTGTGCCAACCGGTCTCCTTAAAGACAAACCAGATGTTCCCAGCCCATAGAACAAAGTTGAGAAACCCAAAAACCTAAAGGGGAAGAGAACGAGGCAAAGCGATATTAAGCAAATTAGAAATTCTAGTCAGCGGTGCAAACTCATATTCTAGTATTCCTATATCTTTATTCTGCTGGATGCTAGTTTTAATTTTACTACTTAAACATACCTTGACGTAGAAACATTCAAACTTTCACAATTTCAGCTTCTTTAGGAAAGTTTTTTCATTCAAAAGAAATCTTTGGGTTTAACAGCTTTCAGTTACACATACCAATACAAAAATACCATTTTAACTGTATCCATCTCTTTCTCTTCAACTGGCAATTCAAACCCTTTCAGGTCTTCGAACAACAACAAAATAACTTATTTCGCTCTCACAATTTCCACAGTTCATACACAATTTACACCAACTGCTTTTTAGTACTGACACCTCAGCTGAACTTCTTCTGTTAGTTCATACACTTGAACTGCCACTAACTTCTCTCAGGATTTCCACATCAACTCAAATATCCCGCTCAATTCATCACTTACACTTCAGCTGAATTTTCAAATCCTTTCAGTACTTTAACTGACACTTCAACTTCACTCAGCGCTTACACTTAAAAACTTCAAGTTCTTTCAGCGCTTCCTTTTAACTGCTATTTCAACTTCCTTCAGTGTTCCTATTTTGACTGACACATCAGCTACAATTTCAACTGTTTCGGTATTTGAACTATTTAAAACGTTTCAACGGCTAAATTGTAGCTGGGACACACATCCTGTGAACCTACCACTGAGGTGTTGAGTCCGGACCAGCGCGGTCCATGCAGAGAGCCACACTTGTTGGTCTGGACTTTGCAGGCAGAGATAAGGAGCTGCACCTCATCTGGATCAGTGGCCATTTTCACCTCAGACAGAGCCTTGGCCCAGGCAGAAGAACTGACCAGCCACATGAAGGAGAACACCACTGTCACTACAAAGTCCTGATGGCATGTAAGAGAGAGAAGACAGATTATCAAAAACATTAATCTCAAAAAACCACAACATTACTTTGTCACTACTTTTTTAAATTAGTGGTTGAATGATGGGGCTTGCTTTGAGCAGCTATGTCTTAGCATTATGATTGATTTTCATTTGTAAGTCCAGACTGATCTCATGAAGTGGTGTATGTAAATTCGTATGCCATTATTGGCGTGTTATCAACACGCATACTCGCTTTTTAGCGTATTTATCAACGGCATTTGGCCTCCATTGACTTACATTACCTTGCAATTGCGTGTGAATTGACGCCGTAGTGAGTAGTATGAAAGGGCGAAAATCCACATAGAGAAGTTGGTCTGGGTGGAGGATGGGTAAAACACAGGACTTTCATCCAGGAGAGCGGGTATTGTGTCCCACGTGTGACATTTCCTTTGAGTCCCGCATGTGATGTTTCCTTTCTACGTTAGTTCTTTTCCTAAACCCAACCGGTTCTTCTTTTCCTAAACCCAACCCGCGTGTCACGTTTCCTAAACCCCAACGTAGCCACGTGGCTTTAGAAAGTGGCATGTACAGTATGTTTACGCTGTGATGTTGCAGACTGCCGTCCATACACACGGACAGCTCAAAATACGTACCGATAACACGCCACTTGGCTTTAGGAAAATGGCGTGTATGTTTACGTTAAGTCATGATGCCATGTTGCAGAGTCAGTTTAAGATGGAAACACAGGAATAGAGTCAATTGAGAATTGAAGGGGAAGATTGTATAACGTCGAGTAACTTCCCATGTTGTGGATATAGACTACTTCCCACTAGCAATTAGCAACTGAAAATGTCTCTGGTTGGAGTCCATTGTACTCACAATGAGTGGTCCTCGGTTGTTTTCACGGTACTTGTTCTGAAAGAAGATGTAGACAATGGTGGCCATGAGGGAATACAGGAAGGCAAAGACCGCAATGGTGACGAAGAACTCTGCAGAGGATGAGTAGTCTCCAATAAGGAAAACGCGTTCCCTCCTAATACCCTCACACACGGGCGCTTCAAAGGACACCTGGTGCAACCTGATACACAGAAGAAGGTACACGGGGTCAAATCAAACTCACTACACAAAATGACAGGATATTATACCCTCATAAGGTCATAAATGATTATACAGTGATTCATTTGTATTTGTCTTTCCTTGTTTATAATTTTCTCTGACATCCTCTGAAGGTCTTTTATATAGATTTTCAGTTAACATTTGCTCTGAGGTACAATTGGGATCTATCTGCCCTCTGAGGTAGGTATAGTTTTAATAGGCTCTAAAACCTTTGCATATTCTGTCCAGATTGCACTGATGTATTTGTGTTTAGAAAAGCTCACACCACAAACTCAGGAATGCATCATCATGGTTCATACTCCTACCATCAAACTTTGAGACAATGAATGAACTCACCTGAAAGGATAAGCAAAGTCGATGCCAATGCTGAGGTTGCTTAGGGCCTTCTCCATGCAGTCCACACTAACCCTCAGCTGCCCAGAGAAGCCCCCACATGTCGCAAATGCAAAAATGGCAAAGAGCTGCACAAAGAAAGAAAAATCTAAAGTTAGTTGCCAATAGATGACTTAAGGCCAAGCACAGATGAGGAGATGGGACCTTCAAACTACTGGGAATTAGATGTTTTCTTCTTCTTTTTGGCCATGAGTGTTGTGAAATCACACATTCCACATTCCACATACAACAATCAAATGAGAATTATTTTGGTTTGATAATGATTACACTACTTAAACATGTGCAAATAACTTAACAAATCCAATGTTCCAATGTCAGGATAAACCTTTGGCATGATAATGCTATGTCAGCTTTGACACTGCTGTTTTTATTTTGCACACTGTTATGACTTCACACAAATGATCACCTTCTGCACTAGTGACAAGTGACTGAAATTATGTCTGGACCCCAGCAAAGATGGTGGAATTGTTATGGACTTGGATGTGTTATTACTGGGCTTATACAAACGGATGAAATCAGCCACCTCCGCTGTGCTGGCTCTGTTTTGAACTGACTTTATTGGTATTGTCAACCATGACAGGTTTGCCCTAACAAGTCAATCAACATTGGATTATAGTGTCTCCAACCATGGTAAATATGGCATACTGGGTTGTTTTTCAATTTTACGTAACAAAGATGAATATACTTAAGCAGTATTCATTTATTTTATTGCCATTTGGGGTAGCAGAACAAGTTGAAAACACAACATAGACATATTATCACTTTATAAAGTTGGCATTCCTATTGCCTATTCACACATCCAGCAGAGTCGGAGCAACATTAGCGTTCATTTTGAGTTGTGTTTCTGGCCACCTTACAAAAGTGAGTCCAATATTTACTTTACGTTTAGCTCTGTTTTGGTCTCCTCCAACCCCAGAAGGAAATATCTGCCTCTAGCTGCTAAATGTTTCACTAAGTTCATCAGCGACGTCACTAACTCTGTCTGTCTAACAGTGGACATGTAGGGTTTATTAGAGCTTGCCTGCTGAAACAACCCAGTCTCACGGCAGTTTGTGAAATGGTCACGTTATGTAATCTATTGATACGTGTTCACAGGGACGTTTTTGTCGTTTTTTTCGTGGTGGCCAGCACGAAAATGTAAACTAATGTATTTAAATTGGAAGCATATGTCGTGGTCACAGCACGACTACGGTAGCGAGTAGTATGAAATGCCGTCAGATCCATTTGTCCGACATGACTGAAGTGTGACGTCGCAACGTCATACAGCCATGGTTGATGCTCCACGCCCCTGACCAGCAGCTGATTGGACGCACGCGTGACGTGGGTGTGGCTACTCGAGAATTTCAACACAGTGACATGGCGGCTCATTCAGAAAACGATCTCATATTGTACTAAGATAGTTCACGGAAACGTGTATCTGAAAACATTTAAACGAGAAAAAGGCCATGTAGTTGCTGAATCTGTCTTCATTTCAGATCGACAAAGGTTAGTTTGAAAGATTTTCGTCTACTTCTAGTGGATAGTTGCGTCGCCGATGCCCAGCTTTATGCAAATTAATCCGTTGAACGCGCCATGACAGTCTGTTGAAATTCTCGAGTAGCCACACCCACGTCACACATTCGTCCAATCAGCTGCTGGTCAGGGGCGTGGAGCATCAACCATGGCTGTATGACATTGCGACACCACGCATCAGTCGTGTCGCAAAAGTGGATCTGTACCGTTACTCCCCCGCGGCTGTTTCCCGGCGTGTGAGTCTTCCTTTCCCCGTTGTTTTTTTCCTAAACCCAACCTCCGCCACCCTGTTATTGTCGCGCGTCTCCCGGCGTGTGAGGCGTCCTTCCCCGGGGTGTGGCATTCCCCGTTAATCTCCGTATAGACCATTTCTTGCTAGCCACCACGAAAAAAATGACTAACGTGAGACCGTCTTGGCTGAAAACAGCTGTTGCTGCTGGAAACAATGCAGATGTAAAGTTGTGGGCCTAAAAACAAAGCAATGAGTTGAAAGACACTAAAACGATTCAGCTGTGGGGAATTCGAGAGTTGGGTAATAATTACCTGTGGGTTTGTCACTATGAGCAACATCTCTCACTTTACACAAAGTAATTTGACCCAATATTTATATAAAAAATCAATTAGTGCAGCTTTGACAACGTGTCAGTTGAGTTTTAAATCTCAAAACTGAGCCACAGGAATCATTAAAACTGTAAGTGTAATGAATTTCTAGTAACAAGCCCAAGTAGCAAATAGTGAGTATGAGCAGTCCCACCATTTTGCTTACGGACATCTCAACAATTTCTCTGCCGTGAAGCCAATTTAACAGAAGCAGATAGCATTTTGGCTACATCAGCACATGGACACAATAGCTGAAGTGAGTGTGTGGGATGAGCTGAATTAGGACAGTCGGAGTCTGGAGGAAGAGACAAGCACTGTTTGTGTCTGGCACTTGAGGATGACTTCAGCACCACGGGGAAAAAATTTGGTTCATATTCTCCCTTGAGCATTTGCCTTATTTCAAATTGGCCCCACAATACAATGAATGATTCCCCTTGGACTATAAACACAGACACAAAGGAGAATCTAAACTTTGAACACAGCAGCAAACAAATAATAATCTAAGAATGAAGTATATTACTAGATGAAATATCAATTGTATAAAATAAAATGTAATTTGACATGAAAAACTGCATTAGCAATGTGTTAGAGGAGGTTGTAGGTGATTACAATTAAACAAAGACAGAACCTCAGAGCTTAGCTTGCATTACAGGCTGTAAAACTTAAAAACCTCTTCAGTCACAATTTGATTTACTGCCATTATAACAACAGTTTGATGACACAAATATCAGGCAGAACGATCGCATACTGAAATACTACCCACTGCGTTTGTTTGAATGAGCTATTATCCACAGTCAAAAAAAATTAAAACTTGAACTTACTGGAGCAAACACCATACACATTGGAGACGAGAGGATCTAATCCTACTTGAGTACTGCTGAAACAGAAACTGGACAAGGCTGCCTGAGGAAATCACTGTGTGTGTGTGTGTGTGTGTGTGTGTGTGTGTGTGTGTGTGTGTGTGTGTGTGTGTGTGTGTGTGTGTGTGTGTGTGTGTGTGTGTGTGTGTGTGTGTGTGTGTGTGACTAATGTCTCTTCACTCCTCTATTCAATTGTGCCCTCTACCGCTTCTGAAATTAGGTAAGAAATAAAAGTAAGTAAAAAGGTTCAACAATTCCTTCAAATATGTAGTGGAAGACTAATTAAGCGTCTGTTTGCTCAAGTTGAACCTGCTAACACATACAGTAGGATAATTAAAGCTTTAATTTTAAAACTAATGAGGCTATGGCCCCATATGTTTTATTAGAGTACTCATTAAATGCAATTTCTGAAGGTGATACTGGACTACACATTGCTATTTACTCGGTTAATCTCTTTGTTAGTATTCCTCTCCTGCTAATTCTATACTAATGCAATGTAAGTATGCCTGTGTAAACAACATGAATGATTAATTAACCTCTTAGCTCTACAGCTGATAGAAAAACAGGGCTGAGATACCTGATTGCAAAACAGGAAGTGGTGAATAGATTCATTATGGACACATTATACAAACAGCAGCAGATCAACCTAGTGCTAAAGCCAATTAGACATGTTTTCCAGCCTGTACATAGATGGCAAATGGGTGGAAAATAATAAATATTGCTTTTATGAGTATAAAGCCAACAATGTTGTTCCTTATTATTTTTTAATGAGTCAGAGGGCTAAGCAGTGTGTAAAACAAGCTTTAGTAACCATTTGTGATACTGAGGTTGTGCTATGTGTTCTATGACAGACTGAGGAACTTAATGGAAACCACTACGTAACACATTGTTTTTTTGTTCGTTCTGTATTCTAATCCACACCTGTTGTGTCCACACACTTCTTAATGTTCAATATCACAAAAACCCACACTGACATATGTATTATACTGTATATTAGTGTAGGAGCCAAATATGTTCTTTCAAGTGTTCAGATTTTGGGTGTTTGTTGTTTGTTGGTGCGGAAAGGGCAAATGGTTTTGCCAAATAAACATACTGTTATTCTGCAATGCAACATAGTCAGACGATTCTTGAACGCTACACAGCATGTTAACATCAGCGCGTCAGCCAGGTCACTCCAGGTTAAAACCACCTCAGTAGTTACGGTATCAGACCGAACAACTTTATAATTAGCATTCTCTCACTTCCTACACATACAGTCCACTACCACTGCTGTGAATAAATTAAGTTGTTTCCTCCGCTGCCCACTCCAACAATACTGTGGCCCACAGAGAGATAATTGTTGGACTTTGCCTGCCATTTGACAAAGGAGAGAGATAATTAGCTCTTCTCTCACCACTCTGACCTAAAAGTGATAAGTAGTTTTAATGACATGAAGTACAGCAGTTTTATGTGGACGATTGGAAAAATGAAAACAAAAGGCAGTAAAAAATGCTTTGTGAATGGTGGCTAGAGGGCTAAAAATGAATACCAGTGCGGCTAAAGATGTGTATGAATGTATTCATTAACACCGGTTATCATTAGTTTAATGAAAATGCAATGGATTAAGTGGCTTAATTTCATTCCAGCCAACCAGGTGTGATGAGATGAGAAAACTGATGCATGCAACTGTTATAAGCTAGAATTTAGGCACTAACACAATTTTATACATTTTAATCATTTTAATTTTATTACATTCTGTGATTTTGCCTGTAGTGGATATCCACCACAGCAAAAAACTCCGTAAACTCCAGGGGTCAATATCTGCCACAACACATTTTAAGGTGGAAATAATAAAGACTGGTGAGGCCAGGTGTCCTATCGGTGTCTTATGAGTTAAAACTGAAGGGCTGGAACCAAAGTCAGGATCAGCCAGACATACAGGCTTCTAAAACACACAATCACAGACACATACATCCAACCTTCTAACACACACACCCTGTACCCTTAATATGAGCTCTCTCTCAGCCCAGTTTTCCATATAAAGCTCCCATAGCCACTAGACTTCTCACAACAATGATCACCATAATCAGATCTGACGCGTGGTTAGTGTGAGCCTCCTCTCCCATATTACAGGCAGGTGGATGTGCAGCTTGCCAGCAGCTGGGGAAGAGGTATCTCTCTAGTTTAAATGCCCCTCAGCCTCTGGAGGGCGCTATTTAATAAGCATCAGCATTATTAGATCATTCAGCTGCATTAGCCAGTAGCCTAACACACATCTTGTAATATCTGTGATGTTATTGAAGTATATAGAGATTAATTGTGCATGTTTGTCTCAGGCATGTGTTTGTATTCACAATGTATAAATATGCACCAAGCAGGACAGTGTTTACTAAATATGTGAGGATGCAGTATTTCCAGTCAAATATGAGCCTGCTGTGTACAGCTGTTATGTTAAACTAAACTGAATCAGACAGATGTCAACATAAACACACAGCTAACATGTCACCATAAAGGGCTTTATCAGTGTTACATTCTCTGAGTCATATTATTGGTAGTCTGGCTCAACAGATGTACATTGCTGGGATGAAGCCTGACATCCGGGATGCCCCTTTCGCTATCTCCGCTATCTATTTTGTGAGGGCACCGTTGCTGCATCCGGGGCTTAATGCCGCCCAGGGAGGTTGTGATTGTTTTAAAAAAATAATTCCCCTATTCCAGAATAGATAAGATATGTAGCCAGACCATACTCCTACTGGAGATATGGTCTGGCAATGCGAGACTTTATTACTGGTAAACATACGGTACAACTCTACTGCTACGCAGACGACATCCAGCTGTATATTTTCAGCTGCCTACAGTTTGGTTACTATATTGTTGACAGACTGGGGTGTATTCTCAAGTACTACCACCTGTATCACATTACGGGAGTAATTTAATTAGCTGGCACTTAACTAGAAAAACTGGTGTTAACTGTAGGTTATTTTATTAGTTTTATCTTGATTATAATTAACTTTTTTTTTATCAATGTTACAAAAGTGCTATATAAATAATTTTATTATTACATTTTTCTTGAATTTATGTCTGGCTGGCATCATCTTTATGCAGTTTCTAACTTAAAGAGTTATCTTGGCACACACTTAAATAGGTTTTAATCCTGCTAATTAGAGACGCACTGATAGACCGGCCGGTGACCAGAATTGGAAGGTTTTCACGTGCTCAGCAATGACCGGCAGGTCAGTCTGACATATGCTGATTTCATGCCGGTAATGCTACAATTAACTGACAACATAAGTTATACGAGTTACAGTTCTCACGCACACATGGACGCGACAGCACAGTCTCTTTTTCCTTTCTCTCAACTTTTGCCGCCGTGTGTCGCGCGTACCCGCTCGCGGTTTGAAGTGCACGTCCGCGCTATTCTCGCACATGTACCTAGGGAACCTCCATAGATATATATCTATGGGGAACCTCGTGAATTAACATGCAACATGTCAGCTGTTTGGAAATTCTTCAGCGTGTGTGCAGAAGATAACATGTTTGCAATATGCAACACCTGCAAGGAGAAAGTAGGGCGTGGAGGGACTACAACAAAAAAAAATGTTGTTGGATATTGGATGTGAAAAGAAGGAAATGGTTCTAACTTTGCACTTCAGATGTGTGTGAATTTCCCAAACCAGGAGTAATTTATATAGTTCTATTTTATAGTGATCCATAATCTGTTCAAAAAATGTTCTGTGCATAATGTTCTATTAAAGAAAAAAGTGGTTAGAAAAAATTTAATCGTAATCAGCTAAAATCGGTATCGGCTGGCCTAACTCAAAGAAAATCGGAAATTGGAATCGGCCAAGAAAGTTGTAATCGGTGCATCTCTAACGCTAATAAAAGTTTTATATCAGCCATACAAAAATGTCTCACTTCCTCTGGTATCAGGATTTAAATAACCGCAATGGAAAATATGTGTGCGTCTATTTCTGATAGCAAGGATATCATGTAGAGAAACCATGGCTTTATCAAGTCTTCTTCTGTAGCATGCTAATGGTGGGATGGCATATCAGAAGATACAGGATGTGGTAAGAAATACTTTTTACATTGCATTTGGTGTGTGTTTCAAACGAGAGTATGTTTCATTATCGATCTAACAATTTTAATCGACCAATTTGATTTCTGTGGTCCATTTATTGTATGTAGCCTACTGTCACTTCTGTCTGCTCATTTGCTTGTTTATAGAATCAACTGCTAAACAATTTGGCCATGGTATTGGCCATACTGAAGGAAAAGTGAAACCCTTTTGTGGGAAACCAGTGAAATCAAATAAAGAAATACAGAGAAAAATACTGTCCCTACTGATTTTGGTGTGATATATTTTGAAAAGGTAAACATAAGCATAACATAAAGCTCATCTCTTGAAACCATTGTGCACTCTCTGTCTAAAATGTATGGTTTATGCCACCTTGTGGCTAAATGCATGCATTGAGCATAGGAAAACCATTCATCAAATCTCCTTGTAGAGTTTTTGACTACTTGTTATTTTCTAATATATGCAACCTTAGAAGGGGATTCAAATCAAATAGTGCTGTATGATAAACAGAGGACTCAAATTTCCATTGGTTTCCTGCAGCTTCAGACCTTAGGCGGAGGCTGAATGCTGCTTTGCCTGGCTGTCAGGTTGCACAGCTGGAACCTCTGCAGAGTGTTTCCCTACGGTGTGTTTTTAAGTGATTAACTCTCTTTAGCTCTGGTTGGTTTTGAGGCAAGATGAGGCCACAAACAAACACACAGCAATGTGCTCATACGTCTGCTGACACGCTTAATAGATTCACATATGCAGCTAAAAGTAACTGATGAATACTGTACATGCAGACTGTGGCATGTGCTTATCTGAGCAAACAAATGGTAGAAGAAAAGTGACCAGAAGAGCGAGAGAATAAATACTCCCTCCTAATTATCACAAACACCCCCAGATAAACATCTCTCTCTCTCTCTCTCTCTTTCTCTCTCTCTTTCTCTTTCTCTGTATGTCTATCTGTTGCTCCCTCCCTGCAGCTGCCTCCTCTCCCTGTGATTTTCGGCTCGGGTTTAGCCCCTCTCATTTCTGGCTGGGGCCTTTGAACAGGAGAGCGTGGCATTGTGGAAGTAGGGTGGGTGCTAAGCCCTGCGCCCCGTGTGTTTATCTGCCTCTCCCAGCTGGGCTCCTCAGGGAACAAGAGAGAGAGAGAGAGAGAGAGGGAAACCATGCTACAGGAATGAAAACTGCAGGGGGCTTAAACACCAGCAAGCAGACCTACTGTACAACACAAAAAGCCCTCCATTGTGAAAAACTGGAAAACAAATAGGGTCGGGCAGTAAAAACATGAACCAGGCAGAGAAGCAAAAGGAAAGGTGAAGTAGGGCAGAAAAAACAGAGTATTTAAGTAATAGGGGCTTGGTATAATGATGGACATTTGTCTTTCAATCAAATAAAATAAGAAGGATGACAAGAGTGGAGCTGCTTGAACAAGAGGATGTTATTAAAATGGCAGAGGAAGGGATGTAAGTACTGACCGTGGAGGTGAGGATCACGTTAAATGAGACAAAGATGCCACACACACAAACACACACACACACCCACACACACACACACACACGTCCACCTGCTCTATTCAAGTCAATAGGAATCAGTGCAGTGTCAATTGGCTGCCTCAGGAGGAGAAAACCGCCTCAAATGTTCAGCCCCTATCCCTGCCTGACGGAGAGGGAAAAATATCTAGGACACTCTTTACGAAGACAGAAAGAAAGAGAAATATGGAACAGAGAGTGAGAAAGAGATTGAGAGAGAGAGAGAGAGGCATATCACTTTCAAATTGCTTATCCACTACTATGATTTAAGATCAAACGACTCTTAAAAACTACACAAACCAACCGTATGGAGTGATTGGTTTTAATAGGAAGGAGGCACAAGCATATGCAGCAGGGCAACTTATTTTTGTTGTGGGATATTTGAGAAGCACCTATTAATTTGGATTTTCTCATAATTGGAGCTGTTCTGACTTGAGATCATGCTTACTTTGCACTCAACAAAGCTCCAAAAGCTTTCTGAATAAATATTAATTTTACATGCATTAACTAAAAGTAAAAACGGAAATAAGCCCCCTGGATTAGTTTTTGTAGCTAACTGCGTATAGGGAAACTTGCTGACTAACCAAACTAGCTGCCTATTCATCTGTGCACACGCCTGTGTATTTACACATGTCAGACTGTGGGTCACTATCTGTGCCTGCTCACCTATTCCCACTTTACCTCGTCAGCCCTGCAGTATATACGTTTCCACTTATTCCCCGGGCCAGATTGTCTCTTCGTGCCCTTACCTTTCCAGCCACCTGAACCCTGAACACTGAACCCTGCAACCTGAAACCCGTCCCTGTCTGATCCATGGATTGATGATTCTTTGCCTAACCCCTATTTGGATAAGTTTGCCTGTGCTAACCCTAACCTGATTTTGACACTTACCTTTTGATTCAAGTAAACGTGAACTATGATCTTAACCTGTCTGTCTGTGAGTCGTGCTTCATGGTTAAGCTTGCTGCTATTTTTTTAGCCATTACAGCATGTCACGTTCTCAAATTTCCAAAACCTGCTGAGGAACATTCTTAACCAAACACAAAAGCAATTGAGATCATCAATTCATTTATGTGCCCCATGCATGCTATCATTTCTCTTCTGCTTTGGTACACTTGGCTTTTTTTTTTAGGCTGGCGATCTTAATTTATGTAATATGCTACTGGATATAGAAGCCTGTACATTCATGCTTGTGTATTCATACAGCATGGCACACATGTTTGTGTATGCATGGCTGCACGTGAGCCTCAGTGTGTAACCTCTCTCTGTGCATGTGTGCGTTTCTGAGTGTTTAAGGACCTAGATGTGAGCATGCAATGTGTATGTATGACATCGTAGAGTCAAAATATCTCACTCTCACCACTCAGTCAGAAGTATTAGCAACACACACACACACACACACACATACACACACACACACACACACACACACAGTCTCACTTGTTCTGCTGCAGTATGCAAACGAGCAAATTTATGCATATTTAAGTTGAGTAAGAAAATAAAAGGACAAGCGAAGATCAGGAATGGAAGCACAGTGGGGCGAGCAGACAGATGCACTTAAATTGAACGTTATTGTTTTTAATTCACTTAACATTTTAAAAAAAGAAAAAGAAAAAAAAGCCCACAAGAAGCTTACTTTTAGGCTTTTCAATTAACACTGATGATACCTTAATTTTAAGTTGGCTACAATTAATGCATAAGAGTAGCAGAAAACCCTGTCAATTTACTATTTCATCCTACCTGAGACAAAGGGTTTTTTCTGCTCATCAAACAGATATGGTCATGCGCCAATGATATTAATCTTGACTGCTACATTAGTGTGAAAAACTACTTCACTGACTACAGAAGTAACACAAAGAAGCGGTGACCAAAAGCCTTCATGTGAAAGCTGTCTGTTCTTTGCTTTAGTAGCAGCACCACAGAACAAAATCATCAGCTCATTTAGCGCCAGATAATCCTTTCCTGCAAAGGGAGCGCTTTGTGCCCTGCATAGCCCAGATTCATCTTTCCCACTATCTCTCTGTAAGCTTGACTGACCACATGCAGGCAAAATAAAACTCCATTTATTTTTGTAACAGTGTCCCTTCTTGGTGCTCCTCTTCTCCCCATGGGGTTTTCCATAGCTACTTCAGGTGACCTAGCTGTGTCACTGCATTTATTAAGCTTGGGGGTCCCAACAGAAATGCAACACAACCCCACTGTGTGTGTGTGTGTGTGTGTGTGTGTGTGTGTGTGTGTGTGTGTGTGTGTGTGTGTGTGTGTCTGTCTGTAGTTGTATATGATGCTGGGTTTAAAAAGGAATTTCCACACAAGATCATCAAAATGAATGTCACTTCTAAAAGGGAATATTAGAAGTTTAGGCTAGGTTTAGATCGGTGTCGGCTGGATCAATGGAAGTACATTTCCAGGAGAATTGCCCACACACCGGATGTCCCTCACCTTCCGCTCTTGCCGTTCTCGAACTCTGTTCCCTATGGGATGACAAACTTTGAGCTAGCAAGCTACACGCTGAAAATGGCAAGCTTTGAAGAAAAGTTGGATCGTGCAACAAGGCAGACATGCTTGGGTCTTTCGGGCATGATTGCAAAGATTTACAAAGAATATGTTTACAGCATCTACTCTATCTAACTGGGACGTTTTGGGACTGATTGGGGTGGGAATTGCTATGGATGAAGTGCACACGGCGATACAATGGTTAGAGCAAATTATGTTTAACCATGTATCCACCTAATTTAAATAGCTCACGTTACTGTAACGTTATTGTGTTAACCGTTAATTAAATATCGTATGTGGCGTTTCCTTTTGTGGTGTTTTTGTTTCCACCAAAACAAGTTGCTTCTCGAGACCATTTTGCAGAGCGACAGTTTCTGCATCCGGAGCTTAGGGCCGCCCAAGACGATTGTAATTGGGTTAAAGAAATACAAACACTCAGAGCGCAACATGACATCATGACTTTGCGTAAACATACACGGCCACTTTCTTAAGCCAAGTGGTGTGTTATCTGTACGCATTTTGAGCTATCCGCGTGTATGTCTACGCTGTATACAGCGGACGTAAACATGCACGCCACGTGGCATGTTATTGTGAGAAGAAAGCGACGGTTGAGTTTAGGAAATGTGACACACGGATTGGGTTTAGGAAAAGAAGAACCAGTAATGTTTAGGAAAAGAAGAACGGGGTTAGCTTTAGTAAAAGAAGAAAGCGACGGTTGAGTTTAGGAAATGTGACACGTGTGACACGATCCCCGGTCTCCTGGGTGAAAGTCCTGTGTACGCAGATTTTTGCCCTTCCATATTTCTCGCTACGGCATAAATTCACATGCAATCGCAAGGTAATGTAAGTCAATGGAGGCAAAACGGTATTGATAAACACACAAAAAAACGAGTAAGCGTCTTGATAACACGCCAATAATGAAATACGAATTGGCGTGTCATACATACGCTATTTCATGAGATCAGTCTGCAGAGCGTTTTTTTTTCCTATCCCAGAATGCATGTGTGGTGTAGCCCGACCTTACTACACAGAGCTGTGGAGACAGGTCTGGCAATGAGAGACTAGGATTGGGGTCCAAATAAATGAGTGTAGAGTTAAGTATGAATATCTGATGTGCAGTGGATTCTTTTGGTTTAATCTCAGTTACTTATAATAATTTTAATGTATTGTAATATGAATACAGTGTGTCTTTTTGACATTTCTATTTTTTTTTATGCTACATACTGTCTCGACACCTGTGCTCTTCCATGTACAATTTGTGTGTGGGATGTCTTGTTCGATTAGACGTATCTAACGACAGGAGAAGACAGGCTAACCTTTCCCTGCCCGAGTCACAGATGGCGGACCATCATCTCAGGGTTGAGAGGGACACAGAGGTCTAGCTCTGATTTGATGGTCAATAAATGCCACGTCACATCCAGGAGATCAGCAGCTCTATGCAGCCCTCAACCCCAGCTTACCTTGAGATCACATCATGGAATGTACGATCAGGGGTCACTAAAATCATTAGATAAATAATCGTTTTCTTTCTAACCAAATCAGAACCAAAGTCCTGCCCAGGTCAGTATTTTAGATCAGTGTCTTTATTGTTTTGTTACTGAAAGGCCAGCAGAAATAACATCTACAGTATAGACTAGTTGATTGCCATTACATTCTCATTCCTGCTGGAAGCTTTCTGCAGATGCACCAAAAGTTACTGTTTTATTTCACATTTGTCTATAATTCATGATAAGTTAGTATATTTACTACTAGAAGATTGATTAAACCTGCATTCATTGATTTTTGGTCATGGATTTCATTGTGGAGTCATGTTTCTGGACCCCTGATGAATGTAAGTCCTACATTCACGCTACTTTTAACTGTTTTGGACAACACCAAATCAAAAGTCTCTTTAGCTGCTAAATGCTCTAGTATGTACACCAGCTAGTTTCTCTGTCTGTTATTTGTTGCTGGACAGGTTGTTTTTTTGCCTGCTGCAGGAATAGAGGCTAATGAGACAAGGAGACTGAACCAAAACAGTAAAGTTGTTGGTTGTAAAACCAAAACAACGAGCTGAAATACACTAAAATGCTTGTAGAAGCTGAGGGGGATGGCAGAGTCGGGGGATAGCTCTCGTGTGGGTTTGTCTCAAAGAGTGATTCTTTTCAAACTTGAAAATTTGATCCATTGTTAATATAAAATGCAGCTTTTAAGTCCCCTTGTTGTTTTCATTAAATTAGACCTATTTGTGTTGTTAAGGATCCTCTGCTGTAGAGTGGGGTTTAGTGAGCCCCTGGTTATGAGGTGCAGGGCCCAGGACTGGGGAGTGTAGTGTAAAAAAAAACTTCCTGTTCTCTGTGAGTGTATCCCAGCCTTGAGCTTCCCAAAAACATACAGGGACATGTATACTTACTAGTGTTACTGGTTGGAATATATTTGAGAGTTAGGAGTTATTTAATTAGCATTTCAAACAATAGACAAAAAGCAATTTGTGATAGTTTATTATGAGGCAACATGCCTTCTTGCAAAAGTTTCACTGCTGCTCTAATTCCCCTGCCTGGCCAAATAGACGCCATGACAACGAGAGGCTTGTTTAAATGGATACTACACGCTTAACGCCATCTCTTGAAGTGTTTAAAAGAGGTTTCATTTTCCCCAAGCCTCGTGTCCCCTTGTCAAAGGGAACTGAGGGATTTCAGTGTTGAAAAACAGATCTTTGACCTGGCAAGTCTCTTGTGATATCTGTCGCCAGCTGTCGCCTCCCCCATCTGCATCTCTCTGCTTTTACTTGTTTTTCTTTGCTGTGTGCGTGCTTATGTTCCTGCACAAACATCTATCGTGAACATTGTTCAGCAATCTGTCAAAACCTATAACACATTACCAAGGTGAAATAACACAAAATGTGACAGACGAAAAGACAGAGAGACAAAAAGCGAGTTAGAGAAGGAGCTGTGATTGCCATGCAATTTGAAATGCTAATTTTGCCAATCCTGCTGCATTCAAAATCAGTTTAATGTGTGGTGTATTTTACTCATGTGAGGCTTTGCTGTAGTTGCATAACTGCAGACTAATTCTGGCCCTTCACACTCAGTTTCCCAAAGAAAAGAAATAGTGTTAATGCGGCCTAGTGTTTGGAGATCACAATATGTAATTTGCTTACAATACAAAAAAGATGTCGGCATTAATCAGATTAAGAATTTGATTTCATGCTTTCTTAAGACTAACCTAATAATAGGTATCACATATTTACTTTTACAATGGCCAACATACAGTATATGCATTACAGCTTTGACTTCAAGAGCATTTGCCAAGGATATGTACAGTTCTGTGTTCCAGTATTGGCGTTTATCCATTACATGGTACCTGCTCGACTCGCCTCGACTCTACTCGCCTCGACACACTGTGCGTCCGTTTTCTATTGCAGATTTTAGTACCGCCTCAGCGTGGCTGGTCATCATAGCGGCGCCGCAGTAAACTGCCGTGACCTAACGCGACACACACACAGAACGTGGAGGTGTGTTGTTGTTGCCACAGCCAGAAGACACATTTTGTTTCAAATGAAGCTGGAGGCAGCAAAAAAAAAAAAAAAAAAAAACACAGCTGGCTAAACTATTTAAATATGGAGTGTTTGTTCAGGACGCCCCCCTCTGTCACTTTCACGTCACCTTTTGGTATCGCCTCAGCTTGCTTGGAACCTTGACTGAGGTGGTCCTAAAAAAAGTACCTGTTGGCAGGTACCAGGTACTTTTTTTTGTAATGGAAAACCAAAAAAGGCGAGTAGAGTCGAGGCGAGTCGAGCAGGTACCATGTAATGGAAAAGTGCTATATGACTATCCTTAATTTTCTGGGTACATTTACTGAAAATAGCAGGAACACAAACATTTTCTAGCTAGAGAAAGATAGCCATCAATCATTTGATCTATAAAATTTCAGAAAAGTTTGAAAAATTACCATCACAATTTCCCAGGGCCCAACGTGACAGCTTAAAATTGCTCGTTCTGTTGGAGCAACAGTTCTAAACCACTTGACATTAACACAAAACTGAGAAAAGAAGCAAATCCTCACATTTTAGAAGCTGGAACAAGCATGTTTGGCATCTTACTTGATAAATAACTGATTTATCAAAATTGTTAGCGATACATTTTTTTGTATCGTCACTATCGTCACTATGAATATTGTTAATACATTTTGTTAAAGTCTATCAAACAGCCACATGCTGACATTTGTAACACTACATTCATTTTCATATCCACATTCAGCTGTATTAAGGCTGTCTATCACCAGCTTACAGTTTAACATTTGGAATTTGGATGTCTTGTTTCCACATTCTCCACTCGTTGATTACTGTTATGAAATCAAAACAAATTTGCTTTTAAAAAATAATGCTGTCTACTATAATATAGTCCTAAAGCTCTACCCTGCAATAGCCTACGCAAAATGCTGCTCCTTTATTTCCATGTCTTTGATGGATCATCAGCTGGTGAGGATGCTGACATTTTGCCTGGGACATGTATCTTTAGCCTCAGTCTTTTAGCACATGTCATGTATGTATGCATGCAGCCATCATCATGTGCATATTTAAAAGGCCTTTACAGGCATCTCGTTTAAAAACAAATCAGCTTGAATCATTAAAAAGCCAGACAAAATCCAAAATTACTGGCTAATGAGAAGCCTGTTGGACCCGTATTTGCAAAAAGTACTGAGAATTTGAAGAAGTGAAGAATTGGTAAATCAGCTGGTGTTAACTTGTAGACACTGCATATGTGCCGCGTGAGAAAGGAAAACCTGACAGGCAGTAACTAAGTGGGTGGGACTAAGTGGTCCCATCGAAGACGCTTCCTGGACATTTTCTATTTGACATATATAGACATTATATTTAGTAAGTAAATACTATATTCAGGCCAAGCAATAATAACCCCCCCCATGACAAGTGATCTGTTGTGGTACACGCACACACACACACACACACACACACACACACACACACACACACACACACACACACACACACACACACACACACAAACATACACTGTGCTCAACACACAGGCAAACTAAAATGGCATACAGTAAGGTACTGAGGATGACCTCATAGGACAGTGGGTGAGTCCTGGGTTTTGAATAAGAGGAGGACCCTTACTCATAAATTAAACTCATGATGGACTCATTCCTTGTGACTCATCAGCCTAAGTTTTGCTGTAGTACAGTAAACCACTTTGTTGAAACAATACTTGGTAAATCTCCCCATGTGATGATACAACAGCCATGATGATGCACTAGTGCATAAAAAAACGCATGTATATCATTTGCATCATGGGCTCAATCAACTGTACAATTTTGCTCTATTTCTCCTTCCATCTTTCTCTCTCGCTCTCTCTCTGTCTCTTTCTCTTTCTCTCTCACACACACGCATGCATGCACACACACGCATACACACACACACACACACACACACACACACACACACACACACACACACACACACACACACACAGTGAAGAGTTTGGGCACATCTCAAAGGACACTTCTGCATGACTTGGTCCATGGTGGAGAAGAGGGGACCTTACAGCTGTTTGGAGAGGAATATGCCACACACACACACACACACACACACACACACACACACACACACACACACACACACACACACACACACACACACTATCCTCTAGAATCTCCTGCAGACATGGCTGATTATTTATTTGCCTTATCCTCGTGCAGACCTAGTAGGCCTACTGACTAAAGATGAAGAAAACTACTGGTCTGCTGCAACTATCTTGACTGAAGTTAACTGTTTGTCAATATGGCCAATCAGCTATACAGTCAAGGGTTCGTTAGCAGTAGTTAAGTAAGTAAGTTAGTAGCAGTTAGTAAATGTCAATGGCTTCCTTAACTACCTCCTTTAATGCCCGATGGCATGTAAACAAACCAAACTGACAGACATGTATTCCGCTGGTGTCATTATGTGGGGCATTTTGATAATGAATCATGATTGTCAAAAGCACAGGAAATACAGTGGCTGACATTGTCAGTCTAACTAGCTGAATGTATTTAAGGTTAAAAAGAAGCTGCTGTTTTAACAGAGGGCTGAAAACCCTAGTCCAGGATTCCTAGGAATTACATACATATTTGACGATTCTGCACCTCACAATTCATGTCCAAATCCAACATTTAGTGTCCCGTCATAGACCGACTTTTTTATTAATCTTAACCACAATCCTTCCCTAACCTTGAAGTTTAGTTGCCTAACCATACCATAATAGTTTCGCTGCCATAACCACGGTCTTCCACGGATGGTAACAGGAGGGCCTAGTTGTCATGCGCAGATATTGTAGAGAGAATTTAAAATAAATTGGCACTAGACATAAAAAACATCATTGACACATAATCTGGGGTTTTGCAGAATTGTCCAATGTCAACATTCTTCTTGCAGTAAAATAAAAATCTCAAGTCCTAGTCCTAATTCCAGTGTACTCTGAAAAAGTACTTCTACATCTCTACCTGTCAGAGTCTCCTGAGGCTGGAGCAGAACTGAGCTGGAGTCAGAGAGTAATCACGGGCCAGATGAGGGCAGTTACATCATTTACACTCCAGATGGAGGCTGAAAAAGTGAGATCTGAGGTTTCGTGCTCTCTCTGGTATAAGAGAGGAACAGCCTAACAACACAACTACACCACGGATGATGCTGCTGCAGAAAACATCCGAATACCTGGATCATAATTTGAATTGTTTGCATTTGTATAAACTCTCTGGCCAGCAGAGAAGTTTGAAGTGTTTCCCAGTTTTGGGTAAGGGGAGAAAAATAAGAAGGCACAGCGAGGAAAAGGTCACTTTTATAATGGTGTCATGAAGGTGTGCTGATAGCCTGCCATTCTCATTGTGTGTGTGTGTGTGTGTGTGTATTAGTGTGTGTGTGTATGTGTGTGTGTGTGTAGGGGGGAAATGTCAAATGAATTGTACCTTGCATAGGATTGCGTATGTTTTTTAGCAGATGATCCTTGGAACAATCACCATGGTGTACAGTCATTTTCACACAATCGCACATGCTGCCCTCCACCTCACTCACACACACACACACACACACACACACACACACACACACACACACACACACACAGGGGAACATACATAATCATACAGATAGGGCCTTGGATCATCTGCTTGTTCATGGCCCACAAATATCACAGTGAATACGGTCACACACAAACAGCCGAAAGGGACGCACTGGGAAACTCACCTCACTGATAGACATCGAATGAAATGAAAGTGAGTGTGAGCGAGGTTCACCCCCTTTGCATATCACAAAAAAAATCTGTTTTTGTTTTTATGGATGCTGTGCTGCTTGAGGATTCTCCGCAGATTTGGTGGCATTTATAACAATGGGAAAGACAACCTCTCTCTCTCTCTCTCTCTCTCTCTCTCTCTCTCTCTCACACACACACACACACACACACACACACACACACACAAACACACACATGTATCCATCATATCTGTGCACAAGCTGATGGCTACAGTCATTTCTTTAAATTCACATCAAAGGAAATCACTTATCTATTATTGCCTTTAGGCTTCTCTGCACTGTACAATCAACATTACACAAACGGCACCCAGACAGGAAGAGGTAGGAAAGCTTTGATTCAGTCTGAGCTACGACACCCCGTTCTCATCGTTGATTCCTGTTATATCATTTCACTTGGAGTAAAATGGGGCATTTTTTTGTGGACTGGCGCAAAACGCGCAGGATTGGCACACGCATCCAAAATACGCATAATTGAAAACCTACACAGCGGTTTCTCCTGGAGTGTGGTTCTAACGGAGCTATACATCCTTACATAAACTTGAGCCATTTAGTCACGGTGAAACGGATAATAGCCGAGGTTAATTGCGGTATAAGATCCCTCGCCGTGTGGAAATAGCACAAACACCACTAAATGCGGGCACCAAAAGTCAACAGATGTGAGGAAGTTTAAGTTGCACCGGAGAGATGCAGGAATTTACCAAGTCAAAACCAGATGTTTAGTCATGTGTAAGAATAACATTACCACACGGACACTCATCACATCGTATAGGCCTACATTATAATTCACGGATGTATTTACGCTGCATAATTAGGCTACGTTATTGCATGCGAAAAACATCAAAGTTCCAACTCACCCATTCCAAAACACGGATAAATCCCAGAGGTAATTTTAGCACTTGAAACGTCCCCACTGATGCAAGCTGCATGAGGACACAGAGGATAAAACGCATTCTCAGTTCTATCACCAATTAACGACACATCGGCCAATTTAGCAGATAATCACACACAAGTCTGAGTCCAATGATTTTGCTATTCGTTGGTTTTTACTCACCTGATCAGAGGTGTCCATTTCAGCAGCAGGCTAGCCTACTTTCTTTCTTACTTGTTTGATTGGACGTAAACAATCTCAAACCGCAAGCCAAGACCGGTTGATGCGTCTGTCGCGCGTGGCTCTCGGCTCTGATTCCGACTCCAACCGGAAGAACCCGAGGATTTCTCTTCGTTTATTGTGTGTGTGTGTGTGTGTGTGTGTGTGTGTGTGTGTGTGTGTGTTGGGGGTGCGCAAAGAGGAGGGAACTGATTTGTTATTTTACCAATCTGGGTCATTAATGGTCTCATTGATCACATGAAAGAAACCAGATATGATGCACTGCAATCTAATAAAGTATACGGCCTCCAGGTAAAATGATTTTAAGCTTTAATTTTGAAGCAAAAATAAGCTCACATTTAATCAGAAAAAATATATATTTGTTGCATCACTTTGATTGCTATACTAACTTGTAGGCTGCTATTAGCTGCAGCTAAAGGGGAGCAATTTAATATCAAAATATTACACATACAAATACATAGCCGATATTATCTCGATTAACATGATTTAATCAAACCTGAATGACCAAATTTACATAAATAATGATAACACACACACATACACACACACACACACACACACACACACACACACACACACACACACACACACACACACACACACACACACACACACACACTGTGATGATCCCAGGCTGAATGCTGTTTTTCTCCAGGTCTATCAGAAGAGATGAAGAAGAGTTTGCCCAGGCGGAGAGAGAGAGAGAGAGGGAGGGAGTGAATCTCACTGCTTTCAACATGATAGAGAGCGATGGGGGCTTCCCTGAGTCTGCTACACTGTTGACAACTCCTGTAAAGCCAAGTGCAAAATGCTCTGACAGCGTGGCTAATTTTACATCTCTTCTATCGTTCCTTCGCTTTTAGTCTTTCATTTTCTCCCTCCGCTGTCTCTTTCCCCCTCTCTCAAGAACACTCACTCACACACACACACACACACACACACACACACACACACACACACACACACACACACAGTGACATCACACAAGTAGTTTTGTAGAGAGAAGACTAGAAAATGTTCTTGTCTTGCTTGTTTTTGTTAATAATAAGTTGATGTAAATTGCTACATCCATGCAGTAACTGAATGCAACGGCTCAGTATAACAATCAGTGGTGAGCTTTCTCGTAGTATTACACTATTGACCTTTGACCTTTCATGTCACAAAAGTCCTCAAAAATCTCCACAGAATACAATAATTCAAATACAAAAAACAGATGAGTGGAAATCTGGACTTGATTCTTACTGTTGTTGTTGGATTACAGAAAAGCAATATCTCCATTGTATTTATAATGTTCTCATGTTTTTTGTGCATGGAAGGTAACTGTTGACCTTTGGGAACAGTAGGCCTATGTGAAACCAAATATTTAAGCAGTGGAACGTGGTTTATTTCATACATTTATGTTATTCCCTTAAAGAATTGTGGATATATCCTAGAAAGATTCAAAATTCTAATTAATTGACACATTCTCCCTGTGAGAATAGCTACTCATTGAAAATTAAAATAGAGTCAGCATTTTGCGAGAACAACACTCATGCAATCTTTATTTGAATGTTTTTTAAGTGTGTGATTGGGTTCATTCAAAGACATTAGCAGCTGATATGCCGCCCCCTGCAGGCTCAGGGCCTGTCCTGTCCAATCACTCTGCTTTATTTGCATGTTATGTAATTGGCTGACCTGCATGTGTGGCTGTGGGGAGGAAATTAAAAGCAACAATCTGATTCGCTCTTTCCAGGCAGGCAGAGGAGCAGTTTGTCTGCAGGCAGTGGTAAGGACACATACTTTATTTATTTTTCATCTGTTTCATAATTCTTTGCATGATGCTTATCAATGAGAATGCAGACTGCTGATTGGTCCCACTAGTGTATTTGCTATAAGAGACTGTGTTTGCAGCAAATGTTGAGGATAATATTGCAATTCCACACTATGGCTGCACGACTTTATAAAGTGTGGTGGGGATAATGTATACATATTAATATAAATGGATTTGATCGGTTGGCCAGCAGGCAGCCATTCTATGACACAATGTAAGAGTTTGATCATTATTTTTTTCCCACAGCAACTAAGGATGGCGTTGCCATCTACAAGTTTCTGCGCTGGCGTGTGAAGGGCCAGGCCATTCTGGAGGTGGTGGCTCAGTACAAAGCCACTGTTGTCAAGCTCAACATCCTGCCCTTCTGCTCCCAGCTCATCCCCACCCCAAACACAACTTCATCATTTACTGCCCCTTCCTGCTGCCTCACCACAGGGAAGCCTCGGCTATCAACTGATGATAAATGTACACAGCTGCTCCAGGAATTAGTCATTTTATTTGTTGTTACTTATACAGAGAGTAACTTTTTGTGCTAAAAGATTGATGCAAAAATCGCTTTTTGTTTGGCCTCTGTTCAGTGGTCTGTCTTGATAGAAAA